>NC_135308.1:19852006-20153938 GCF_048772815.1 Callospermophilus lateralis | reverse complement strand
TCTTTTGTATATTTAACAAGATGTGAATATTAGTGACCTATTATAGAGTATAGAGACAAAATACTATAAGTTCCATAAGGACTCTTGTTGAAGGTTAATGTGTCCCAGTTCTTAGAAAAACCTTGGGACATTGTAGGGGGCTCAATGAATACTTGATCAAAACAGAGATGAACAATGAACAAAACAGAGATGTGTCCATGCTACCAATTCAGTAAGCATTGAGTCATACATGAGTGCAAATTACAGGCAAATATAAATGGATAATTTATCTCCTTGGTTAAAACCTCAGGATAGAGTTTCCAGAAAAAAAATATAAACTATTACAGCATGGTTTTAGAGAATCCTGCAAGATTTAAAACCACAGGAAAAAGGTGTCTCTTTTAAAATTCAAGCTGTTTCTGACTTGGCTGGCTAAAGGAACTGGCTGTCTTACCATCCTGTTTTGTTAACAAGTCTCTCTCTAATCCCATAGCACCAGGAGAGAACCTTGGAAAGGTTCTAAATGGATGAGTTTTCCTTTCCTTAAAAACTTTTTCTGAGGATTTTGCAGGCTCCCAGTTTCTTTTGAATATCTAAACTGATGCTAATTTAAGATAAAAGTAAACTATGAGTTGATAAAGGGTTCTATGTGCTCTTTTACTGGAGTAGATACGATTTCCTTCAATTCAAAACAAACAAACAAACAAAAAACATTTTGAGCTTATGATTTTATGGTGAATTTACTTTTGATCCTATGTACCTAAATTCATGTATTGTTCTAATCAGTTTTATTTTATCCAACTATGGAAAATTTACATTCTGTTTTTGTTCAAAGGCCAATTTTTCTAGGGATGGTGTTTTTAGGGGTAGTTCTGATAATCATCAGGATAAAAGCCAGCAATCTAAAAACTTTTTTGAATTTCCTCATAATTGTTAGATATTACATATGGCATTTCCATCTGCACAGACCTGCTCTATAATTAATTCACAATGTAACTGTCTCATTGGCTCTATTTTAATTTATAACAGGTTAAACTTAACAGAGGCTTTAATAAAAGTGTGTAACATTACTTTCTAGCTGTGGAGCTCCACTTATAAATGTTATAAATTCTTTGTTTCTTGTGTGTTTTGTGTATGTGTGCACTTGTGATTTTGTCTGGGTTGATATGTTATGTATGTGTTACCAAAAATTGGTACATGGATAAATGAGTGCTTATAAATTAAAATAAAAATTTATATATATAAAATTCATATATATATATATATAAATTCATATATATATATAATAAGTTTAATATATATATATATATTAAACTTAAGTGACTTAAAAAAAAATTCAGTTTAAATTGTGTAAACAGATAAAAATAAAGGAAACTTTAACATTGCTCACTCATGAGTTTTTCCAGGTGGTCAGACAATTAATAAGGTGTTGGTTTCTATAAAGTGTTTAAAATGTAATGTCCACTGCTTTTAACAATTTTCATCAACAGGAAAGAGATGGTTAATATTATTAACTGCATTTTTTATATCTTGGTTTTTACAGTTAAAATAATTAAACTATATTTAACATAAATGGTATTAATCTTCATAAATGTACTTGTTAAAGGAGACATCTAATTAATTTACAAAGTTAAAGTGCTAAAACGTCAGCTGCTAAATATAAAATCAAGCACATTTAATGTCTTAAATTCCATAAAGAAATATATTTAAATATTGGGTGTGTTTTCATAAATTGAATAATAAAAATGGTCTGAGATTTTTTTTGTTTCTGTGTCCTCACTGCAAACAGAGTTTCTGGGAGTTCAGATTCAGGTGACTTTTGCTAATTTTCCTAGCCAAGTAAAATAACTCATTAAGTCATTTCACACTATTTAAATAATTTATAGTGCTGAGCTGTCTTCTATAGTTTAAAACTGCTGAGCTGTCTTCTATAGTTTAAAACTAACAGTGTTCCATCTTATACCAGTTCTTCTTTTCAATAATTTTACAAAAACAAAAATTGGGAGGTAGAACCCCACAAAAATGTTTGAATCATCCTCTCTTTGTTTTAAATTTTAAATTGTGATGTTAAATGCTGTACTGCTACGGAGTGACACAGCAGACCTGTCAGGCTTAGTCGGGCAGAGAAACTTACAACCAGGACAAAGGAATGGAACAGATTCAGTAATAATATGGGACAGAGGCAGTTCTTGTGACTTTCCAGAAGATACAGCTTGTCCTATCTGGGTATGTGCAAATGCTGTTCACCATTACTATGGAAGATTTAGAGCCACAGTTCAAATAACTGAAAAACCTGACACACTAGGCTGAGCAGATAGTCAAATGACACTACGGTACTAAGTCTTCAACCACTATGTTTGTGGCTATGCTGGCTTTATTTAGCTGTCAGGTAAGTGGAGTTCTTGAAGAAATTCCCTGGACTTACTTCCCAGATCCACCTTTAGTATACCCAGCTGTGTGGACTGGAGAATTCATTCCAGTATTCACTAATGATACTCATATGATGGGAGGATAAACACTTAATGACTTAATGGATAAACACATGGCATGTGTTCATTGGATATAATTATACAAGATATAGTTGGAATTCACCTAATGTTGGTCACATGATCAACCTGCTGGCTGTTTAAAAGAAGCCTCAGAGGAAAAGAAAGCATATGGGGGAGCCAGGGACTTCAATAATATTGGCCCCTGGGACTTAAAATCATATGTCCAGACAATTAGGAAAATGGGACTTCCCAATGAAAAGCCAGTGTTTCCAATGGAGCATCCACCAATACCTTACTTCCCTAATCATTATACAATAGAATTTGGTACCTTTCCTAAATGGATAGAATGTGCAGATGTCTTACCAGTGCAGCATAAGTTCCTGGCAGTAGTGGGTTTATTTGGGGTTGGTCTCCCAGAATTGATAAGAGATAATTACATCAGGATTCCATGACTCCTGGAGGATTTGCTGGTAATGTCTTGATTTTCAATGAAGGTGGCATGCTAAAAGATCTTTGACATTTAATAACTGCCTTAGATTTGATCAATTATACAGATGGCCCCATCCATTACTTTATAGATAGGAGATAGCTTATAAAGTGGCTTCTTGCTATGACCTGCAGGACTGTGTCCAACTTCCATATGTTTTAATTTCTGGAAAGGTATAAGTAAAAACAATAGGAGAAAGATATCAAGTAACTTGTCAAGGATGTAGTCTGACTAATTGTATCACAAGGTATAACAGAAGAAAGTGAGTACTTGTGTTATACCAACCCTCCTTTGTTTGACTCTCAGCTAAAATTTCAGAGCTATGATATTTTGATGCTGGAGTTCAAGTCCTGCAACAGATGCATGGCCAGCTAAGTAGACCCTGAAATGCTATTGGTCTTACTGTATTTGGAATAGTCACTTTGATATCTATTTTGGTATCTATTGTGACATCTCCTGTATCCTTGTCCCAAGACATTCAAAATGCTAATTTTCTTAATAATTTAGCTCAAAATACTTCCAAAGCCCTACACAGTCAGGTAAATATTGATGAAAAGATTGAGATTATGACTATATTAAATGCTTTGGAAACTACTGTGATAACTATAGGAAATGAACTTGCAGCACTCAAATTTAAGCAGACTTTGATGCCATGCTGGGTACAAATTTGTTTGTATTACAGAAGCCAAATATAATGCTTTCCAGTGGGATTGGACAAAGGGTAAGAATCATTTAATGGGCATTTGTCAGAGAAGTAATGACAGTCTAGATGCTATGGAGTTACATTATCACATCCGGGATATTCAGGAAAGCAGGAACAACCTCATGGATCATGTGACACTTGCTTTTAAATGACTTTGAGCCTGGAAATATGCTAAATGGCTTTGATTCTGGAAATATGTTAAAACATTCCATATGATACATTTTTGGAATCATATGTATGCTACTAATTCTCTTTTGTGTTATGATAATAGGTTTCTGTATCCTCAGACAAGACATCTGGGAACTTAAAATAATAGCCCATCACTTGCAGTTAAAAATAAAAAAGGAGGAGATGTCGGGAGCAATGAACAAATCATGGCTTTGAACTGTCCTGGACCATGGTGACACCTCCCTTGGGAGTTTGTGGTGTAAAGGTGCCTAGAAAAATGCCCATTTGAGATGGCCCATGTTAAGAGAAAAATTATGTGGCTTTTAGGGAACTGATTTCTTCAATAGCCTAGAGTTCAAATGCCAGCTGCCTAGAAGTAGAAGAGATATGGGACAGGCTGATAAGCTTTAATTGGACTGTTTTACTCACAAACTTCATTTTTGCTTATCTTGAAGAAGCTTTCTCACAATAAATCCTTTTGATATTTAAATGTATATAATAAATGTGCAGAGCCTGCTCTGGTCAGTCTCTCTCCTATCAGGAGTTTAGTTGATCCATTAGGTCTTGATTTCTATATATTTTGTGTTTTTTGTATTTCCAATCCTCTTGCTGCCCCATTCAGAAAAGTGAATAAACACTGTGCGGGCAACAGCAACAGACAAAATTTCTGCCTACCTGGGTCATTAATTGCAGTCAAATACGCAATTTTATAAACTTATTGGTCAACAAGAATAAGTACATATGATTAAATAGTCTAAAATGTCCTATAAAAAATGTAAACAAGGGGAAGAAGTGGGTAAGAAAATGAGATGCTACTTTACATGAGATAATTAAGGAAGATCTATTTAAGGATGCAGCATCCTTTCATGTACAAAAGGATCTGGTCACAAAGCCACAGCAGGAAACAGCATTTCTAATAAAGGAGCCACCATGTGCCAGGGTGTGTGCTAAAAAAGAAACTGGTATACTAAGGGAAAAAAAAAAAAAAAAAAAAAAAAACATGGCTGGAGGTAAAAAAGGGGGTGGGAGGTAATGTTTTATAAATATAAATTCAATGATCAAATATTTCAGTAACAGGGTTGTATCAAAATCACCTCTGATATATGATTATATTATCTTAGAGTAGCAGCAATAGCAGCAACCACCCAGTAAAAACCACCTCCTACATTCTGGTACTACTTTGAGGCAGAGATGATATAGGGAAGAAACCTGGAGATTTCTTGTCATTATATATCAGAGACAGGTAAATAAATGAAGAATCCATCTAGGAGTTTCATATGAAAAGTCTATGATGGTGAACTACAGGCTGTGGTAGGAGAGAGAAAATCAATAAACTGAATCATTATTTGTCAGTGTTTTGGTTGAACTTCCTAGCCAAAATTTATGGATAACTATGGGAAATACACTTTAAATAAATGAAAAAATCCCAATGAAAAGAGAAAACTAAAAACAAAAGGTGAATATTTAAAACTATCTGCCCTGGCAGATACTAATAGTGGAATTATTTTCTTCATAGTTAAAGAACTAGGGATTTTTCCCTAATGACACTGAAATTTTGATACCAAAGAAAGGAATGTAATGTGTCTTTCTTGAGTTTCTTTTCCATTTAGTAACTCTAAGTAATTATTATTTTCTTATGCTCAGTTACCTTGGGTTCCAACATTTGTCTTCATGTTTAGGCTTATGAAAAACATGCTGTGATTTTTAAATTCTCACAAGACCCGCCCCCCGCCCACCACCATTGTTTCTATTCTTTTATGTCTTCTACCACAGGCTCCTTCTCATTGAAGGATTCTGGACATGATACCAACCTAGAGATATTGCAACACCCCAGAAATATCTTAGATATTATTTTTAAAATATAAAGCTATGTTCTAGCAGATTCCTATTTTTACAAGACTTTGAAACATTACCTTAAAATTGCCAAATTTCTTTTGAAAAAAATATTCTAGCATGCCCATGTTCAGCCCAATCATTCTGATGTGCAATTTGTCTTGAAATACAAAACCAGAAACATTAACCAGTACCTTTAGGGGTCATCGCCATCACTTTTCATGGAGGGTACACATGCTTTGCAAGAAATGCTGCAGTGAGACATGTTGCCTATTTACTATGTAAATAGAAGGTTTGTATTATGTGACTTAGTTGCACTGAGCTCCTGATTTCAAATATTCTGGCCAGAGAAAAATTTATAAGGATGTTTATGTTAAGATTTCTTCCTGGTATCTTACTGATCTAATAGGATTTTCTCAGTTTGTCACTTTGATTTCAGTGTGGATGCCAAATATCACTTCCATAGACTAAATATGTTAAAAATTAAACATGTACTCATAATATTTGATTCTTATTTAAACTTAATAAAATAGATATGTGGTGCATAAAGAATTTGGTTTACACAGAAAAGATGAAAACAATTTATAATACTATCATTGAAGAAAAACCATAGCTAATCATTTTGCCTGTAACATGGTATTCTTTTATGTAGGCACATTCATTGGTATAATGCTTTAGTTAGTCGAATTATATTGCATTAAGCATTAATGAAGTATACTCAGAATATAATTAATAGAATATAGCATAACTATCAAGCAAACTAGTTATCTGCTTCTGCATATCCACAAAAGTAAATATTTAATCATTTATTTCACATTTAATTCCTGCCTCTCAGACACTGTACATAAATATTCTTTCTCTATGTCTCATTTAATGTTAAGTATTCAGATTCTTAAATTATTTCCTTAAAGTATTATTATCAACATTTGTAATAAAACAATTGAGAGAAAAGTGAGTCACTTCTGCTATTTATAAAATTTTGAAAGTAATAGTATTTTATCGTATATTTTTTATGTTAATGAGAATACATATGAAAATAATTTCATAGTTGTTGGCACGTGGTAAGTTGCTAAATAAAAGTTAGTTATTCTATGGTTGGTACTATTATTGTCAGCATACATATTTATGTATATTAATTTATTATATTATTTTATTAATTATATTATATATATTATTGTCAGCATACATATTTTATAACCAATAAATAAATTCTTACAAATAGTGTCACTAGAACAAAAGGAAGAATAATTTTAAAAGCTCATTCTGTAAGTTTCTAAATGGCCATACTGTGGTAATATTTTTAATATGTACTTTTTAGTTGTAAGTGGACATAATACCTTTATTTTTATGTGGTGCTGAGGACCAAACCCAGTGCCTCATGATTGCCAGATGAACAATCTACCACTGAGCCCCAGACTCAGCCTTATGACATTAAAAACAACAACAACAACAAAAAAAAAAACTCATTATACTTTTTCTTGAGCCAGTGTTTCTGGAGGCTCCCATGCAAAATAAGGTTTTCTTCCACAAGAAAATATTGATTTTCCGTTTAATTTTTTTTTTTTTTTTGTCTAGAATATTCCTCAGACTGGACACATGGGAAGAAGTCCAAAAGCAGAATTGATGAGACAATGGAAATAATAAATGAATAATAAGGAGATAAGAAATTAATAAATAAATAATATTATGGAGACAACATTGAAAAAGAGGTCTTTTAACATTCTGGAACCAGGAAGAACAGAAACCAGAGAAGCTGTTTCAGCATAATGGTGTAATGGAGTAAGACCAGATGCCTGCTGCAGACATAACTGAAGAGAATTGAACTCAATTCTGTATTCTATTCCCTGAGAACCCTGACTCAGTGCATGCTCAGACCACTTTCTGTCTCCCTTCTTTTCACTGGAGATAAATCTCCATTCTACAAGGTAATCCAATTGTGATAGAAGCACCAGGATAGAGGCCTGGCAGAAGCTTGGCTTCTCTCAGCACTGCAAAGCATGGAGCACATACTGCAGCTATTGGGAGACCAGGGTCAACTTTAGGAAGGAGGCTGATGTGCAATGGATGATGTGGTCACATAAGAAGTTTTTCATCACCATCTTCTCCTTCTCCCTCTCCTTATTCTTCATAAAAATAGAGGTCTTGGCAGAGAGAAAAATAAAGGGTAGAACATATAGCTGGAGTTAAAAACAAAGTAATCGTAGAAAAAGGATCCATCATAAATATATTGAATATGTTTCAAAATATTAGTTTAATAATATCAAAAGTAATCCTCTGGTATGAATGGTAATAGAAGGAACTATCATTGGAAATGGAGGAGGAAGAATGGTAGACCCATCATGTTTCAGGGAAACAATGGTGTTAATGATTTCTACAAGTTGGGTTTCTGAGTTTGAATCTTGGTAATAAATTCTTTTTCAGAATTGCAGATTAAGCACCATCAGTCTCTAAAGAACGAACAGAAATTGTGGATGTTTTTCACTGAAAAATTGTCAAAGGAACATAGGCCATAGACAACATCCAAGCATCTTGAACATGTTCTTAGGATAGAATACAGCCCCAGAACACATTCTATAGAAAAGACTACAGAGAATTTCCAAGAAGATTAAAATATTTTGACCAATACTTTGCATTTGTACAATCTAAGTTAGATGTTTTTTTGAGGGGGGTGATTGAATCCAGGGATACACTTTACTGTGGAGTCACATCCATATCCCTTTTTATATTTTTATTTTGAGACAGGGTCTTGCTAAGTTGCTTAGAATTTCTCTAAATTGCTAAGGCTGGCCTCAAACTTGCAAACCTCCTGACTCAACCTCTTTTTAAAGAAATGACTGGTTTTAATTACAGTTGTAATCAGGAGTAAACTTTCTATTAAAACATTTTAAAAATCCATTTTACATGGTGAAAGAAATTAAAGAATTAGATAATATTTATGATTCACAGAATATAATGATTACAATAATGAATTCATTATAAAGAGTAATCTATGTTTTTATCTTTTGTACTTTTGGTTTTATAGAAGTACATTGTACATAAAAACACACCACTTCTATCAGAAGTAAAATGGGTTCATTGTGGTAAATAATTACCATCATTATGGCTGTATTCAATGAGATTGTTACCAATTTAGTGAACTGCATCATTCCAAGGCTTTATGACATAAGCTACAGAAAATGATAGAAAGATAGTCAAGGCATCACAAAGAGAAGTGAATTTCTTCAAGAATATAGTGGACTAAAGTAATAACTAAGTACCAACATAAAACCAAGTCAACACAATTCACCTCTTGTTTATAGAATTTATTATGCAATACTTCTAGGCAAAAGAGTCCTCAAACATTGTATGTATAAGGATTATGAACTATCTTTCATTCAAGTGGAAACAAATCAAGTGGTTAATAACTATGTTTTGCTGAAACTGGCACAGATTAATATCCATTGAATATGCTTGACCCAACTTGCTATGATTTTCATATTCTATTTATTTGATGATAATTTAAATATCCATCTTGTTCATGAAAAATGTCCATCTTCTACCATAAATTTTTTAGTCAGCTTTTGTATCCCTGTGACCAAAATACCCAACAAAAGCAATGTCCATTTCATAGGTTCAGTTCATGGTCAGGTGACTCCATAGCTCTGGGCCCACAATGAGGCAGAACATGATGGCAGAAGGACATGGTGGAAGAAAGCAGCTCAGGATATGAAATCCAGGAAGCAGGGAGAACTTTGCTCTCCCTAGACAAAGTATGAACCTCAAAAGCACATTCTCAGTGACCAACTTCCTCCAACCCCCTTTTACCTGCCTACAGTTACCACTTAGGTAGTCCATATCAGTGGAGGACTGAATCACAAGTTTCCTAATGTAATCCTTCACCCCTGAAAATTCTTGCCTTGTCTCCACATGTGATCTTTAGGGGTACACCTTATATCTAAGTCATAATAATAAATAAAACCAGAGAAAAAGAAAAAGAAGTATGGGGGAAAGGGGACAAGACAAGAACCAGAAAATAATAAATTTGTTTGGCTATTGTCAAATTTAGTCTGAAAATATTGCAACTTTAAATAAATTACATTTAACCTCTGATTCCTAGAAAAAACAACTGTTATATTTATTTCATAGTGGACGCATGCTGACACAATAAATACTGTGGAAAAACATCATTTGCAGAGGATAATCATTTGGAAAATATATAGACACACTCACTACAGTGATTTTCAAGATTTATAATTATGAAAAAGGACTTATTTTAGACAAATTATGAACAATAAAAAGCAAAGAATTAAAATTCTAGAAGTATTTCCATCAAGATCAAAATCAAGGCAAGGAGGCCCACTACCTCCACTATTATCAGCACTTTACTGGAGACATTAGCCAATACAAATAGAAAGTGAAATCTTTGGAGGCATTGTCATGTATAAAAAAGAAGTAAAGCAATCTCTAATTACAGGTGGATGATAGTGTACATGGAAAAACTCAGAGAAGCAATTACAACACAAAGTCAACAAACAATTCAGTCCAGTTTAGAATACAAGAATCAAGGGCCTTAATATGCATGAAACATCAACTACAGAACACAAGGTCAAGGAAACTATAGTATCAGAGAAGGTTCAACACTTAGAAATAGATTTAATAAGAAATATGTACACCAGTGCAAGAAAACATTTTAAAAATTTTATCCTAAATGACTTTTCTTTTGTCCAATTCTTTCTCTCCTAGTTTTCTATCTAGACAATACAACTCAGGTAGAAATATATTTATCTGTAAAAAGAAAATTATTTTGATACATACCAAAACTAATATAGGTTTTTCATTAAAACTCTAATTTGAAAGAGAATTTTGTCTTCACAGCTCTGTGGCTAGAATCACAGGGAGGCTTTTTGCTTGTTTGTTTAAAGCAATTGATATACATAGGGGAATGTTTCACCCTTCAAGCTTATAACTAAAATTTTAAAGTATTGAATCTTGACATGAGGTTTCCATTGATATTCTTTAAAAAAATGAATGAATACATACATGTATTCTTAGAGTTAACGTTTTAATATATCTAACTTATATTTAATACTAGGAAAAATGTAGTTTGAAATGTTCTAGTGTTCCAAAATATACTAAGTACAAACAGACCTAGAGTAGTCCATAAAGTCTCTGGAAATAACTTTCAGACTTCAAACAAAATGTCTAAGCAAAAGTTGCCTAAATGAATTCTGGAAAGGTTAGTTCTATCACCAATAGCTTAACTTTACCAAAATCTGCACGTCCAAAGAGAAGGATGAAAGATTTTATGCTATTTTTTATTTTAAAATCATCATTTTCGAGATGCATCCCGATGTTTCTCCCACAAGATATGGATTTGTAGAAAAGACGTGCTTACTATGTCCAAGGAATTAAAAAAATTGAGAAATATGACAGAAAAATGAACACTACAACACAGATTTATTACTATTTTTTGCTTAACTCAGATCCAAACAACAAGTCCAGCATTTGGTAAGCTTTTTTGAATTTCGGCAAGACCATATTTTTACATCTAGTAAGTTATCTGGAAGAAAACAGCTTTATTGTTTTTTCTCTGTAACTATCATAATGTTGTTTCGAGATACAAATTTTGGACATTAATACCAGAAAACTTCAATTCATTCCAAAATTCCTCTAGAATTTTCTATACTGTCAATTGCTATGATATTTTCCTTTATAGAAAGAAAAAAATGCAGTTAATTTTATAAAAGATATGGAAGTTACTTGTAAAAAAAATTTGTACTCCTTCTATCACTGATCTATTTAGTGAAGATAAAATCAACCTGGGTAATAAAGTGTGTGTATACATTTATAAATCATAAGAGTTATTCCAGTTGAACAATTTGAGGTACAAGTTTGAAAAGTCATTTACAACTGCAATATAATATGGGTTAATTTTGACAAAAAAAAGGATTTGCTATACTTATACAATATACTTTAAAGATGAAAAAGAAACACAACTATACTTGTTATCAAAGGTTAATCCAAAGCAGTGTATAGTTAGAGAAAAGCTCCAAGAAAATTTTGCAGACTTGCTTTGTTAGTTATCTATTGATCAGGATTGTTAATGAACTTGGAGGTCTACTTCAGATGCCAGCTGTTTGGTGCTAGATAAATGAATATTCTTTTGAATAGAAGTTTGGGTTTATTTCTATTTCTCTTCCCAGGAAGAAGCAGCACGAATGATTGAAAGTAAGACTATTTCTGCACCTACTTTTTGGTAACAATCCCACAAGTGTTGATCCAAGAGTAAAAAACAGGGAAAAAGTGAAGAATACTAAATGCATTGATAAAATCTGCAGTTTTATATTTGGTAAATTATAAAATATATAATACAGTTTATGAGACACACAGGAAAAAAGCAAGATTGGAGTTTCAAGCTTCAATAAAAATAAAGTACACATTAAAACACGCACATGAACTTGGTCTCTGAATGCTTGTATTGCTGCTATGTTCTGAATTTTTGTGTTCCCCCACATCCCACAAATTTATTTGATGAAATCCTTTGGGTTATTACATCATAATTGGCATTTGGGGTATACAGACTGGTAATTGGCAAATAGTCTGATGCAGGGAAGCATCTTAAAATCCCCTGTGATTTCTGCTGTAATCCTTATTTGACTCCTAAACCAAAAATACTTGATACTGAAGTAGAAATAGCTCAGAGATGCACAAGAACTCTAGGCTAAAAAGGGTCCTTAGAAAGTTCTGAGGCTGCCCAGGAAAAGGATAGAGATTGGAGTTGGAAGGGATTCTTAAAAGCCATTGGATTTCCATTGAAACCCCCAAAGCTCATATGAGATTCCATATGTGCTTTAGATATAAGGAACATGTTCTTGGATTAAGGATTATTTTCCAGCTTAAGGGCAAAAATAGAACAAAAGATCTTAAAAACAGCCCAGCAACAAGATCAACTTCACAGCTGGATTAAAAAATAATAATAATAAAAAAATAAATAGTCCAACATCTTTCAGAGGAAGATTAGAGTCCTCTGCCTCCATAATACTACATCCTAAATTAAGTGATATTTAATAAATTAATAATTAAACAAAAAAATTTTTACCCCAAATACTGAGAAAAAACAGGTAACAAATATAGGCCTACAAATTGAATATTCAAATTAGGAACTAAAGTTCTCATAATAATGGTGACAAATACAGCAAAGATTCTACAGAAAATGGTAGGCCTCAAAGGTAAACATAAGGAACTTAAAGACAGCTGTAAAATTCAAAATTAACTAAATTAAATTCCCAAACTAAGAATATTGGATATTTATATTTTTAAAAATTCTATTGGCATTAAGAGCCGTTTGGACACAAAATTAAAAAGCACCCATGAAATTTAATTTTCTTA
The DNA here is from genome assembly GCF_048772815.1 of Callospermophilus lateralis. NCBI lineage: Eukaryota > Metazoa > Chordata > Mammalia > Rodentia > Sciuridae > Callospermophilus > Callospermophilus lateralis. Next base: position 20,140,911 of record NC_135308.1, on the reverse strand, counting down.
AATTGAAGAGTGATAGATTAAAATTATCCAAACAGAAAGATAAAGGGAAAAAATTCACTGGGAAAAAAAAAAAAACCAGAACAGAGTTTCAATGATATAACACATTGACTGTTGCCTATAGGGCAGGAAGTGTATGAGTTCGTTTCTCATCTGAAGAAAAAGAAGCAGGAAAAAAGATAATGACATCTTTAAAGTGCCAGGAGGATAAAACCAAAACAAAATAAATAAAAGGGTACATCTAGAATTCTATATCCAGAGAAAATAGCTTCTGATGGTGAAGGAAGGCAACTGCTGTTCCCTAATAAGGCAAAGTAGAAAACAAATTCCCCCTCCCTCATTAGAGACCTAGCAAAGCAGACAACATGTATGAAGCAATATTCTCCAGACACTGCGTAAGATGGGGAGTAGAATTGTCATCTGTGAGAGAGGGAAAATAAACTGTGAACCTCTGCAGAGTTTCCTACAGATAGGCAGTTTTTAGGACACAGTGCAGAGAGGAAAAAGGAGAAAGGAGAATCCAGTGATTTTGCAGAGTTTAGAAGAAGGATGAGAAGGTAGACAAGCCCAGGTGGCCAAAATTTTACAAGGTATGAACCAGGAGGCAAGATGACCTGGGACTGATCCTTTTCAGTCTTTGGCTGAGTCCTAGTCTGTGTAAAAGTGAAAGAACACAACTTAAGCTCCAGAAAATAATGCCTAGTAAATAGCAATATTAATAATGATTATTTGTATTATATATTTAGAATATTTTACAAAAATTTCAGTCTGCAATGTATTGCAAAAAAAGGAGGTGGGGGGCGGGCAAAACATCAAAACATAAAACTAGTCTTTTTCATAAGATTTTAAAAAATGATACGAATTCCTATCCCTTCTCATGAAAAAAGAAAAAAAAACATAAATTGACTTGCTTTATTTGAGGTCTTATGTGTGCCAGTTACTATGCATTTGCTCCTGATGTTACCAATCTGAATGAAAGCATAGAAAGAGAATAATGAGGCACTATAACAACATTATTTATACATTAATGAGGAAAAGCACTATGACACAGATAAATACATTGGGGAAAACTTAGAAAAATGCCTAGATCTTATATTTAAACAAACTAATTTTATATGAATTAAGTCATCTTTTCTTCAATATCTCCTTCATAAGCTAAGTCTGGCTTTGTGACTTTGAGGAATGCCTTAGAACATGCTCTCTTTCACGTTCATAGCAGTGATTTTTATTTTAAGGTTTCTGTCCATAGTCAGGAACACTGACCTCTGTCAAGGATGGCATAGCCCTGATCTTTGAAGCTCAGCAACTATCCAGTTCTTGACTGAGTTCCTTAGAATTTGCTACAATACTTTGAAATGAATAGGCTGGAGAAAACGTCTTCCCTAACTAATGTGTTCTACTGTAATTTCAAATACATTTATTTTGCTAACATACTATATGACCACATTGTCAGTGATTTAAAAAAAAATATCAAATACTAATTTGTTCAGTCCAGGTTTCTGTATAACTCCTGATGAGATATTGCAGTATTTTCACTTAAAAGTATTGTATCTTGGGATATTTAAAAATAAAAGTACATTAATCTAAATTTATTGTCAGAATAGAGGCAAACTATTTCCAATTGTTGTTTAGGTCTAATAATATGCATCCTAGCATATGGTATTGTTTCTCAAATACCAAATACAAAAAAAATGTTTTGATGAAGCTTAATTGCCCAGTTAAGTGATTTAAAATATAAGTGGATCTGAGATGATTCTCATTTTAAATGCAGAGTCATTGCAATAATGATAAATAGTTAGACCATACAGTTTTGAATTTTTCTTGCTGAAATGATTGCTTCTTTGAAGTTGCACTAGGTTGAATGTTTGTTTTCAAAAATGTTTCCTGACAGGAGATAAAAGATATCTTTCTTTGTTGTGTTTTTCATGCCGGACTGCAATTTTTCTCTTGTTGCATTAAAAGAAAATGTGAAGCTGAAATATTATGCTACTTTAAAAAAATGGGTTAGGTAATACTGTAAACTCATGGATTTTTTTTCTAAGCACATATATGTTCTTAGTATCCATATCTAGTTAAAATGATATTGTTATCCAGCATAATAATTATATAGCCTAGCTGAACACTTGCACAAACCCTAACTCTGCTTATTCTTAAGAACAGGATGTTTAAGAGCTCAGAGCCCTCAGTGACCAGATCAGTGGAAACCAGCTCAATCTAAGAAGGCCTCCTAACTGGCCTCTAATTGATCCAGAACCCACTATTCTGTCGTCTGTATGAAAGACACATCCCATCAGCACAATGGCAGGTGAAAATACCATTACTATGGCCAGAAAGAGCTGTAAAAGAAACAAAAAAGATGCAGTACTGAAATTACTACAAAATTTTCATCTATCCAAGAAAAGACATATATATTACCCCCCTCTATTACCTTAACCATGACCCTCAATTCTTTTACTTATGACTCCCTCCACCCCAATGGGTAATTGATTTGTAATCTAGGTTCTCCATTTTTGGTCACAGAATAAATTCGTGTGATTTTGGTGCTCAGCCTTGGTCTGGCTTCATGACATGGAATGGAAAAAGATATCCATTTTTGCATGTCCCTCTCGTAGGAAAAGAACAATAAAATTTTGGGTAACAGGGTCAGTCCATTACCAGTTAGAGTATATCTTCACTGCTCTATAAAGGCAAATTATGTGTGTGTGTTTGTGTATATACATTTATTCACATATGCGTATATACATATCCATATGTTAATACATATCCATATGTTAATATATATCCATATGTATGTATGTATGTATGTGTGTGTGTATATATATATATATATATATATATATATATATATATATATATGTTTTATGGCTCCGTTGAATATGATACATTTGAAAAAAGAGGTAAATATTTTTATATGCAGAATACTGATTTAAAAGATAGGACCTAAGCTTGATTTACCATTCATATGTATAAGTACCAATAAATAAGTGTCCATAGACACAAACATACTTAAGTGAATTGTCTCCATTACATATGCACAAATAAAGAATTCTTTTACTTTGCTTCAAAAATCATGAATTCATTTTAAAAACATAATCTATTAAAAGCCCAATTTATATAATTAAAAATAAGGTCCTTTTACTGGGTGTGGTGGTACATGCCTGTAATCCCAGTGACTTGGAAGGCTGAGGCAGGAGGATCGAAAGTTCAAGGCCAGCCTCAGCAACTTAGTAAGGTCCTAGGCAACTTAGTGAGACCTTGTCCCAAAATAAAAAATTAAAAATGGGAAAGAGATGTGACAGTGGTGAAGTTCTCCTGGGTTCAATCCCCAGCACCAAAAGTAGAAAATAAAAAATAATAAAAGTCCTTTTGAAATCAAATGTAGATTTTATTTTAATGAGCCACAAATCCTTTGAAAGAGACACAGAAGTGTCGGAAGAACTTGAAACTTGGTGAAATGTGTCACTTCCTAGGACAACATGAAGTACAAAATTTGACTAAACTGATGGTTCAAGTTCTGTCAGGAGAACGTGAAAACTCTGCTTTCTACCTTTCTTTTCCCTTCTTAACACTAAACCCCAGATGAAACAGACAGAACGACGAAATTAAAGCAAACAAGCAAGCAAACTTGAATGACATCTGAAATAAAATGTTGTGGCAGGAAACCTCCCTGAAAACGTTCTGGGAGGCCCAAATCACCCACCAGATAGTAGATAACAGGGTTTAAGTCAATGAAGGGAGGGTGATGAGAGAAAATGATGATTCCTGCAAACATGGATTTCAGAAATAGCACACATGGACTCCTTTGTAGACAGAGTAGGACTCTACCCAGAATGTGGTGAAGGGTTCTGCAAGGGAGAGCGAAGCTGAGTCATGAAGCAGGGGATGTATTCTCATACTCCAAATTGAGCATGGCTGCTAACAAGGTCACCACTAAAGAGCACAAGGCACAGAGTAGCTAAGGGTCTCAGGATGACCAAGGTTCAGAAGTGACGTTAACTTGAAGAATTCAGAAACCTCCAGTAAAAATCTCCAGTAAGCTGTTCAGAGAAGAAGAGCTGAGATTCTATGATACTTCTATCATACAATCAGGTCAGGTAGTACAGAGGGAGGATTCCAGAGATCTTGTAAAGAAGTACAGCTTGAAAGTGAAAACTTCTCCGTGGAAGGTAGCTCCTCCGTCCACTTGTGCTTTGGTTGCCAGAACCAAGGCATGTCACATGTGTGTGAAAAAAATAATAATAATACTCCATGTAAGTAAGAAAGAACTCGGAGATCTGCACCTAGGTGTTAGAAGACATGTCCGTAATGAACTGCGTTTCTTTCTCCTGCTGTCCTGTATCTTTACTTTCTTGAACTTTGTGATAGAATTGTCTATGGGTATTTGTAAGTTCCCCAGAGTTGGGTGAGTTCTTTTAATTAACTGCCCTTCATTATTGCTATATAAACTTTCAAGAAAGATATGTTTGCACAGATTGCTAGGGTTTCACTGGGTTTAGGGATCAGATGGTGTGGATTAGATTGTGCCTGCTAATAACTTGTTATGCTTGCTAATATTCTGCTTGTTGATCTACCAATGACTACCACATCTGTATCTAATCCCCAAGTCACTCTTTTGTGGTAATATAAGTTGCCTAAAACCTGCACTCAGATGTCCCAGATCAATCTCATATTCAATATGTCTGCAGCTGAACTCGTAAGACCTTTCCCTTGATTATAGACTCCTGTGACTCTCCATTCCTAGAGTGTTCCCTGAAATTAGGATGGAAAAAGTCAGGTATAGACCTTAATTTTACGTAGAGATTCAACCACTTTTCAATCTCCCATTCCCTCTCCGGGTCCAGGCATCTGCTCATTTTAGGTCCTCAAATTCAGAAGAGCTGATTGCTTTGTCTGCCTAGACTATTGTTAAGTTTGATTACTTCCAAGAAAGTTCAGGCCATTTTTTTTTTTTTACATGGAGTGGTCTGGTAGCTTTTCCTATATGACCCACAAACACTACAGCAGTGATTACCATCCAATTCAGACAAAAGAGCATGATTACTTATAAATCATTCACAACGTAGAATCCTTCCACCTCTCTGGTCTACATCTCCTCAGAAAAAGAAACAAGTTTAATCTCCAGTGCAGTACCTCTTTTCTTTAGGGAATTGTGGCTCCAGAGTCAGACTTATTGCTCCATTACATTATCTAGTGGTGTGATCTTCAACAATTAACATCATATTTAAAGAGCTGTTCCTCCTTTGTAAAAGTGAATTAAATAATAGACAACACCTCATATCCTGTTGTGAGGATTAAAAGATTTTCTGAAACTAGACATAGTAATTTCATAATAAATTGTACCTAAAGTTATTGTGATTGGTATTACGAGAAGAATTATTCATTCCAACTTCTGTGGACTATTTAGTTTTCTAAAGTCTGAGTACCTAATTCTATACTCCAAATCATAGTTTCAGCATTTAGATACATTTAGATATACTTCCACCCCACTTCACTCAAATCAACTGAACCTGGTGTTTGGTTTTGTTTTTTTTTTTCCAATTAACAGGGTATAGCTGCAGCTTCCTCTGCACAACCACATTTATTGACATACTACATTTCTGCATCATATTGTAATTTAGCTTTCCAAAGACACAATCCTGTGTGTTCTTCATAAAGTTGTAAACATTTCTAAGATAAGTCCCTATTGCATTACTTCTGTAGCATCTACTTAAATGCTTAGGAAAGACTTTTCAGAAATATTTTTTATTGATCTGATTATTGTTCCCTTATTGCCTAGTTAGTAGGATAAATGAAAAATTTTTCAGTAGTTTAGGAAAAGTAGCATAAATAGTCATCAAAGAATATGATTAAAGATATTAAAATCTCAAAGGTGAGATTTTGTTTTTTTAAAATTTATTGACTTTTTAGCTTTGTATTTGAAATAGAGAAAAATTAAAAGTCGGGGATTATAAAAATAGTTCCCCCTACAGATTAACTCAGCTGACCCCAAAGGCTAATATAAAATCAAATTGCAGGCAACTGGCATTGACACAATAGTAGAAACTAATCTAAAATGATCAATTCTGCTAATGTGGCTTTTATCAGGTACAAGTTCCATATTGCATTTAGTTTCATGGCACTTGACTTCTCTAATCAGGAAAGAGGGTTGTCTTTCATGATTTGGACATGTTTCAATCATACTATTTATTTATTTTGTAGATGTTTCTGGCTTTGGGTTTTCTTTTCTTTTTTCATGAATAAATGAAGGTTCTACAGTTTAGACAAAAAACCACAGGTATGACATTGTGTTTTTCTCCGTGCTTAAGATCATGCAGTGCATCATACTAATATGTCTTATTGTCAGTGACAGTAACATTGACCATTTGGTTAAGATAGAATCAACTGGTTTTTCCAGAATAATATTTTTCTTCATTGTTAATAAGTATATTCTTGGGGGATGGTTCCAGTCTATGCAATAAACCTATCTTTTATCATACTTTAACTCATTTTTTTAGCATCTTTTGATAATTTTTGCTGGCAACACACCATTACTATGGTGTTCACTAGATGTCAATTTTATATTTACATGTCATCCTCCATTTCTTGAATGGAATTCTGTAAGAAAGAGCTTTTTCTTCACCCCCATTTATTTATTTATTCAATCATTTCTTCATCAACATAGACTCATATTTATTTATTTTTCCTAGGATTATAATTCATTGTTTTTATTGTTGCTCTTTTTTTTTTTTTTTTTTTTTTTAAGATTTGGTCATGGAACATCTTTAAGCTGGCCCCTTTATATCATGACCTGCCAACGTTCACTCAGATTCCCCAAGGGAGGAGAGTCAGATTAGCAATATTTAAGGAATGAGAAATTTAGGAAATAAAGAGAAGACACAGAAATAAGTGAAAAGCTGGGGCAGGGTGGTATGATCCAGCTCTGATCTAGACTTGATTTAACAACCAAATTGAGCTCACACGCTTTATTTATCTGAGTAGGAACCCCAGTGGGATCCAGTGTGAGAACTTCCTGAGAAAAACAGAACCAGGATGGCAAAAGCAACTTGGCTGGGGCTTAGCAGGTTACGCCCACCTCCTCCACCTCCTCTTCTTCTGGACTGAAGCATTTGAACCCAGGGTGGTCTGAGCCAATGGGCAAGGTGTCAGCATAAAGTGAGCAGTCTCCAATCAGTGGGATTTCACCAAGAGATCTCAGAGGATCTGCTTTGAGATGGCTCAAATTAACCCATAATTCATTCATGCCCCCAACACCTGTACAATTTTGACACACCTTCCATCATGTATTGAGCATTCTATTATTAATAATTTGAATAATTTTATGTACACTCTTCACACTTCTAGTTTTCCTTTTACAAATTACATATTCATGTTACTAGTATTTTCTGCCATAAACCAAGACAATTCTTGGAAACTATGGACCTTTTAGGGAATTTCAGAGTTAATTGGTTATTGAGTCATCTTGGGTCGGTAATTCCAAAATATCATGGATTCTGTAATTTCAAATAATTTCTATAATTTCTATTGTTCAGTACCCTTATCTTCTCCACCAAACATTATCTTTATGACTGGTAGATAAGAATAGACAAAAATATTACTTTTCTTTCCTACCAAAAATGTAATTGGAAAAAAGTCATTTCATAAACTGTAACTTAATTTGGATTCCTTGCCTTATATTCCAAATTTAGGCAATCTAAATTATTTTTTTCAATTCAGAAAAATTTTCTCTAATGCATAATTATAATTCTAAAAGCATTAGACACTTATGACTATGTTTTTCTTCATAAACTAAAAAAAAAATTTGGTCAGAAAATTTTTGTAAAATGGCTGTATGACAAGCTCATATATTATGTCATTATAAAAGATAAAAAGAAATCAATATGAAGAAAATTACTGAGTGAACACATAAGGATGTAACAAATCTATATAGCTTAATTTCTAACTAGTACTTATGGTACTGGGCATTGAACTCAGGGGTACTCAACCACTGTGCCACATCATCAGACTTATTTTGTATTTTATTTAGAGACAGGGTCTCACTGAGTTGCTTAGTACCTTGCTATTGCTGAGGCTGGCTTTGAACTTGTGGTCCTCCTGCCTCAGCCTCCCAAGTCGCTGGGATTACAGGAATGTGCCACCACTCCCGGCTAACTAGTAATTATACTTTTAAGGATATAAACAGACCTAACCTAATATATTATTTCATTTTATTATACTTTTCCTTTGCTTCAAACTATTTGTTTTTTCAAAGCAATTCAAGTGTTTTTGTCATTCTTTCTATATCCTGTGTTGGTACAGGTAGAAGGATCAAATCAATAAATATGATTCTTCAGTGAAATGAAATGTTTTTTTTAGTTTTTGATTTTACATACATGTTCCACATTCATTACTAACTCAATAGGACACTAGAAAATATTTATATTCCAGATTTTGAACAGTTACAGTCCTTAATTTATAACAATATTGTAAAATTATAAAATACTTTAAAGAAACATTTCTAATGAAAATAAGTAGAGTTTACCACATTTTAAATAAAAGATAATAAACATAAACTTAATATAGTAAAGAACAATAAACAGAAAATAAGTTATTGAGCATAGTATACTCTATGTGATCTCAGTTGTTTCTATTATCAGCCAGCAGTGGGGAAAGACTTTCATCTCATGTGTACCTCCTTCAATTTCCATTTCCAAGCATTCTTTTCACATTGTATATATTCAGCCTCTTTCTCATCAAGATTTAACAGCTTTTCCAACCCAATGTTTCCTACTATGTTTTTCAGTGACTTTTAATACTATAACACAGATTGGATATCGTTTTTAAATGTGATTTTAATTTTCTTTTCTTTTCACCTTAATAGACTATTTTTTAAAGCAATTTAAATTCACTGGAAGAATGAGCAGAAGATACAGAGGTTTTCTGTATGCTTCAGCCCTAACACATACATAGTCTCCCTCTGTATCAACAACCTCCCAAAGAGGTGGATTTATTACAATTGATGAATTTACACTGGTAAGGAAACTATCACCTAGAGTCCACAGCTAATAGTAGGGATAATTATTATTGTATTTCTAAGAGTATGGGCAAATTTACAATGTCACATATACATCATTATATCATATGGAGTAGTTCCCCATACTCTAAAACTCCTCTGCTTTTTGCCTACTTCAATACCTCAACCTCTGGCAACCATTAATCAATATATTGTCATCATTATTTTGCCTTTCCCAGAATATCACATAACTGGAAGCATGTAGTAGATAACCTCTTCAGCTTAGCTACTTTCACTTTTTCATATGCAATGAAGTTTCCTGCATGCCTCTTCCTGGCTTGAGAGCTCATTTCTTTTTAGTGCTGAATCATGTATCATTATCTGGTGGTACCAAAGTATTTTTCCATTCACCTACAGAAGTACATTATTGTTGTTTCCAAGATTTGGAAGTTAGTCCACATGCAGTTTCTATGTGGACATAAGTTTTCAATTTCCTTGGGTAACTACCAGGGAACACAACTCCACTCTTCATGTGGGAAGAGTATGTTAAATTGTGTAGGAAACCACCAAATGTCTTCCAAAGTGACTGTACCATTTTTCATTTCTACCACAAAGAATGTGGTGTTGCTCCACATCCTCACCAGCACTGGCTCTTGTCAGTGTTTGGGTGTTTTGGTATGTAGTCATATCTCCGCGTTTTTTTAAAATTTGCATTTCTCCAAAGATAATATGGAGCATTACTGTACATACTTCCTACCATCTATCTATCATCATTAGTAAATTGTTCGTTTAAGGTTTTGGCCCATTTATAAAAATATCTTTTTTGAATTAATAAAGAGGAACAACTTATTTGCTTAAACAATTTTTTTAAAAAATTTATTTTTAAATACTTACTTTTTAATAATTATATTTACAGCAGAAAAGGTATTTTGCAAATGTCTATACTTAATGTAAGTTTTCAGTGAATTAGCAAAATCATTGTGCTCATACCTTATGTTAGCTCAAGATATGAAAAACAAAATCAATCTCAAAATTTCAAGTTGAGTGTTATTTCCAGAACCTGTAGTCTTTTCTCATGTAATCTTCATGAAGTTAATTTAAAAAGAAAGTAATATAAAGCAATTTGAGATAAATGGAAGATAATGTGGAGTTACAGTGGAAAGTCAGATCTACCTAATATCTCAAATGCCTACATGAAGTACGGTCAGAGGGAAATTACTTCTTAACCATAACTTGAAAAATATTAAGGAAATAAAATAATTTGATGAAAGTAAAGTATTATACTTATAATAATTAGTAGTCCAAATTTGAAATTGCTGTCATTTTCCCCACAGCTTTCAAATATTTCATTCATTCATTTTAAAGATTACTTGAATACCTATTTCATAATAGATGATAAATGAGAAAATATTATATCAAATAAAACATCATAATTGTCATTAATAATAATCAGTACCTTAGCTTATTTATTAAAAGAGTGAGAATGGTATAATGATAAAAGGCTCAGACCCTTTACTGAGTCAGACTCAAAGCCTTTTCTACCACTTAGCTGTGAAATGTTTAGTATGTTTTTACATTTTCTATGTCCTTAGTTACCCCACCTACAAAACAGGAATAATGGAAGTATCAAATTTATAAATTTGAGTAAAGACTAAAGGAAATAATATATATTTGTTGTTTTAATGGTTTATCATTTTTTAAAGATCTGTTCCTTTTTAAACAAGTTAAGACAATATTTCTTCAACTTTTCCTTCAGTTCCAAAATAGATATGGCTAGAAAAGTAATCATCAATTTGAAATAAAAAGACAAGTCGAAAGGTTTGTTTGTTTGTTTTGTTTTTAATATTTTAAACCAAGTTGACTGGACCAACAACTCCTGAGTCATACACACTTCCTGGCATGGAACTTGATTGAATTTATTGTAAGCACTGTGATCTAGGGTCTCACTGAGTGCCAGATCCATGTTGGAACTTAATACATGTTTGATTAAAGGACTAGATTATTTTGCATTTCAAACTTTTATTTTGTAGAACTTTGTGTTCTTTCATTTCACCTATAGGCACTTTTTAAACTGCAAGAATTGGCAGTAGGTCATACATGAATTGTGTTACCAAAATTCTTTAAAGGATATCCAAATATAAAGATAAATTTAACAAGAGAACCCATGCAGCACATCTAGATGAAACTAAACTACGGGGAACATTTATAGCCTATGACATGAACATTTTTAAAGAAATGTATGTATAGATCCACTCCCCAAGTTAAAAATTCATAACTTGTATGCCAATGTTAAAATTTACATGAAAGATTCTCTGGTAGTACAATTTTTTTCTACTGAAGTTGCTTGTTTTAATGGCAACTACAAATGTTCTTCTAAGATGAGCTTTCAATAAATCTTATGCTGGCACATTACATGCAAATAATTTTTTGTTTTGTGGTTTAAAATGAGAACCTTTAGCAATTTTCTCATTACAAAAATGTGACTGTTATTTTACTGTTAATTTTATGATGGACTGGGTTGGCTGTGGACCTGTCTTAGTAGATAATGGTTATTTAGGAAGCTGACTCTGTAAGGTTCAGATAGGTCCTGCATTCCCTCTAACTCACTATAGAATTTTGAACCATTTCTGATTGAACATTCTTATTGATAAATAAGCCACCACTTATTTCTAGTCAAGACTAAATTATATAAAATTAAGGCCTTTTGAAACATTTGAAAAAGTATGTTGAACTAAACAAAAAAGCTAAAAACCTGATTTTTACCCAAATCAGGCTATTTTTATTATTTTAAAACTATCATAATAATTAGAAGTAATGTATTTTTCTCTTTTTTATTTTAACAGACCAGAAATGCAGTCACATCCAGACTGAGTAACTTTAAAAAATGGAAAATGTGGCAATTATTTTTAATTGCTAGGTTCAGGGTGGAGCAACTAAAATAACTACAGCTTCCATTTTTTTCCAGCACTTTAATTTGGAATGAGTCAAGTGATTTTCTACTATGGTGATCTAAATTATATTAAGCCAATTTACAAATGTAACATTTTAAGAATCACATATGAGTAGGAAAAAGGTCATTAAAATGAGTAAAAATGGATATAGAAGACCATCAGTGTATAACTATTCTGAACTGAGAACAAAGGTATAATCATATTTTTTAACATATGGAATATAGGAGGAGAAAAATCTTGTATAAACACTAATCTTTACTGTGTAAGCTACATGCTGAGCATCATATTCATGTGTAGGTGTTATAGTTTAAGAGCATCTTTGCCTGATCTAAAATGTATAGAAAGGAGACTAGGTTAGCTCATTAAAGAGATTCAAAATGTTTTCCATGTAAAATAATTGACGTGATGGAAGCAATTTAGATTAAAAAAAAGATTAAAGAAGAAATTGTACATGTTTTAAAAGTTCTTGAACACCTGTGATGTGGACTAGGGATGCTTATCGATGTCTGAGGAGAAGTGAATTAAATTAGAACCCCCTCAAATCAACGTGACAACAGAGTAAATTTGTAAGGAATTTGAAGAATACTTTTCTATGAATTAAATATGGACAAATGTAGTTAAAATTAAAGATCACCAAAATTACACCTGTACAGTATATCTATGCAAGTAATAAAACACTAGGTTACATATAAAATCATAACTGCCTAATATAAGAGACATAAATGGAGATTCAGAAAGCAAAAGTGTGCTTCCTTTCTTCTGATACAGTAAACACCTCTAGTTTTTTGTTTTACAGTAATGTACAATTCATATATATATCCTTTGATATCTGAAGTTGGAATCAAAATTTTTAAATCCTTTATTTCTTATTATCACTTTATATTCCTTCATCAAAACTATCAAAGTAAGATTAACAAGGTGCCTGAGCAAAGAATAGATCTTCTCCATCCATTATAGTCTTTCTCAATATTTTCACATGACATAAACTTAATATAAGAGGCAAATCCATCTGTGCTCCATATCTTGGTGTGTGGCTTGAAATGTGCAATAAAAGCAAAAATAATGATGATGATGATGATTGGAAGTCTCCACAGTGGCTCTTTGTATTACATTTGAGTGTTTGATTCTAATAGAGCAAAATCATTAATCATTTAATATAATATTTTCCCAAAGTGTTTTTTTTTTGTGTGTGTGTGTGTATAAAATCAGTGCTTTAGGAAAATGTACCCTAAATTACCCAGTAATGTGGCTTAGTTATACACAAGAAATCATGGTTTACAGTTTGATAAAGATAATATTATGATAAATTATAATTTTATTTAAAAATAAAATGCTGTCTAGAGCTGTAGCTAAGTAGCAGATCACTTGTCTGGCATGTGTAAGGCCCTGAGTTCAATCTCCAGAACTGAAAAAATAAAAATAATAAATCAAAATTATAATGTGTTATTGTTGACATTCATATGAATCAATGCTATATTTTGAAATAATTATAAATAAAGCAAATGTTATTGAAACTAACAAAGACAAATGAAAGAATGCATTCTTGTAGGGGTACTATGAATATTAAAGTTCTTCTTCAAGCTTTTTAACAAAAGGAAGAGTTAAAATGGTCTAACCACTTATTTTTCCTTGGAAATATAAAGTGCTTAAATTATAGTTATTTTATATTAGGATAAAACTTTTCTAAAGTTGAGTCATTACAGTTTAGACCATTGGTCTAAAGATCTGCTTGAAGAGTTAAATGAAAAGTAAGATGATAATGAATTTCATTATTTCTTGCCACCTGAGAAACCAATGGGAATTGTGATTCCAATAAAATGTGGCAAACCATATAAATGACACAGTTCTCCATCCCATAGCCTTAACCCTAAAGGCTAATTGTAGACATAAGACTTAAATATTAGAGAATAATCACAGAATTGAGAAATAAGAAATATGAAGAGGTCAACTACCCTTTTTCCAAACTGTGACATAGAAAGAGAGGAACTGATCCTGAAAAGCTCTCAGCTGTCATCTTAAATGATTTTTTTTATTTATCCACTAAAGAAAATCAAAATTGAAACTGACATAATCAAAATTTTATTTTAGAAAAAATAAGTAGATTTTTTGAATAAGAATATGGTGGTAAGATTCAAGATAAACAATATGGAAGATTTTAGGTCAAAGGTAATGAAAACTGAAACTAGAGCAGAAGCATACAGGAAAAGATGTTAAATAAACATGAACGAAAAGATCTGGTGGCTATATTGATGTGGTGAGGTCAAAGAGATGAAGAAACTCCTAGGTGGCTAGAGTTATCACATGAAAGGGGATGTCTTTTTTTTTTTTTTTTTTTTGATTGTTACTATAGGGAAAAGAGTAAGTACATCATTTTGCAGAGAATGAGTGATTAAATAAATAATGCATTTGGAGATGAACCTATTGGATTTGAGATGTGTATGGGATGTTGATTAAAGATGGTTAGGACAAAGTTATAGACCTTACTCTAGAACTAGCTTCTAATTAAGTTAGAAATAAAAACTAAAGAATCTCAAAAGAATCTACAGGTTCATAAATGTTAAATCAGTTCAAAATAATTGATAAAGCAGAGAGGAAATTAAAGTGAAATTTAAAATACCTAAGAGTGAATTATTCAAATGATACATATGATACTTGAGATCAGCTATACTTATTTAGAAAAAATATTCAGCCATTAATGCTTACACAAAATTATAAATGCTCAAATAAAATTGTAAAGATAGACATGGATATTTTAAAAATGTGTGATAAAATTATTAAGAAAACAGGGCAATTTGTGGGGTTTTTTTGCACTGGGGATTAACTCAGGGGCACTTGACCACTGAGTCATATCCACAGCCCTATTTAAAGACAAGGTCTCACCGAGTTCTTTAGGGCCTCACTTTTGTTGAGGCTGGCTTTGAACTTGTGATCCTCCTGCCTCAGCCTCCAGAGCCAATGGGATTACAGGAAGGCACTAAGGCACCTGGCAAGGTAGTTTTTTAATACTGATTAAATAGATAAACGTATGGTCATATTGATTCAATACAAACAGGGTGGAAATAAAAATGAATAGCATTTTTAAATGCAAGAGTTACTCTTTTTATCCCTAAGTTACAAAGGAGAGAAAAAAAAGGGCTTAGGGATACCTCCTGCCCTAAGGAACATACCTTGTAAATTCATTTTCTAACACTTGAGCACACTCTTTTCTGATTCCAAAGCCAGTAAATTATTATGGCAAATGAAACTTAAAAATGTGATTCATCAGTTCTTTAAATTATATTTTCATTGTCCTAATTTCATATTTTGAAAGTTTTCACCATTTCCAGTATTGTTTCTTTTTCCTTCTATATTCAAATTTATATGTGGCAACATTTTCTTTCACCTGAAGAAATACATGTATCAACTTTCTTGAATTTCAAATATGCTGGCTGATGATTCATTTAGTTGGAATTTATTTGAAAATGTCTTCGTTTACTTTCATCCTTGAAGGTTTTGAACTAACAAAGACAAATGAAAGAATGCATGCTTGTAGGCAGCAGGTCTCAGCCCTGTAACAGTTCTAGGTTTTAATTTAGGTGGTGATTATAACAGTGTATATATTTTTCAAAACTATCAGATTATACACTTCAGATTTGTTTCTTCATCTATATCTAGATTTTAGCCCCCAAAGACATAACTAAATAACTATGTATACACACTTAAAACACACATTTATTCACACAAACAGAAGTGCTTCTTAATACAGCAGCCAGAGAAATCTGAATTAATTTCACTGTTTTCTTCAAAATCCCTGCACTTAGGGCTTGGGGTTGTGGCTCAGTGGTAGACCATTTGCCTAGCATGTGTGAGCTATTGGGTTTCATCCTCAGCACCACATAAAAATAAATTAATAAAATAAAGGTATTGTCGCCATCTACAACTAAAGAAATATTAAAAACAAAACCCTGCACTTGCTCCTCTAAGCCCCTTATTTTGTCCTATAAGATTACACACGCCTCCTTGCTCTTCTTCAAACAAACCATCCCTGCTCCCCTTTTGGATCCGACTCCTATTTACTGAGCCACTCTTCCCCAGTTTTCTAGGAGTAACTCCCTAGCCCATTTCAAAGCTCCATTTATAATTAACTTCTCAATAAGCCTGATCCCGACCAGGCTACATAGAATGATGTTTTTTCTCTGCCTTGTCTCCTCCTTTATTATGCTTTACTTTTTTCCATAGCACTTTCCAACTTTCAAAATGCAAAAACATTAACTAATCTTACACATATTGCTTAGTTTAGTTCCTCTTTGCTCCATAAGCTCATAAGCCTCAGAAGAACGGGAATCTTTTGTCAGTTCTCTGCAGTAGTGTATTGCTGGGGAAATGTGTGGAATTAAATAGAAAATGACAGCTTCTTTCATAGCACATTTTCCTGAAAGAATTAACATTGGTACATCAGATTGGGTACATGACCTGAAATTTTCCAAAGATTTGCTAGTATGAGCTCCTTTCCTCATTGCCCCAACCCTTCCTCTCTCCTCTTCTTTTTTTCTCCATCTCTTTCCCCGCCTCTTTCTTCTTTCTTTTTCATGCACCTCTTTTTATTTTAATTTACTAAAAATTTTATAATAAACAAGGTTCTCAAAGAAACATGGGATTTTTTATACCCTTCTTAAAAAACAGAATTAGAGAGGAACTAAGGAAAAACAAAAGAAATAATCTTTTTGTTGTTGTTGTTGTTGTTACACTGTTAACAAATACATTCCTGAGAAAACCTTTTGACTTTTAGAAACTATCTCTTCATGATAGTAAAATGCTATTCTTAGTAAATAAATTTTTCAGAAAATGCACTTTTATGCTCCATAAATTCTAAAAATGGAAAATGAACTTTTTTCGTAGTACTGAGTAATGAACCCAGTGGTGCTCTACCACTGAACTACATCCCCAGCCAATTTTTATTTTTTCTTTTCTTGTGAAAGGCTTTTCAGTTACACAGGCTAGCCTCAAACCTGTGACCTTCCCATTTCAGCCTCCCAAGAACTTGGAATTATAGGAGGGTACCACCATGCTCTGCTGATATGTATTATTTTTTCAAAGAACATTTTCACTTTCAATCTCAAAGAAACTTGCTGAACCTGTTTCATTCAAATTAAATTCTGAAGCTCATAGTTAAAACTAGGAAGGTGTTTTAGGCAGTTTTGTATTGCTGTACATACTAGTGAGGTGTCCAGATTCTTGGTGTCCTAAAGAATTGATCAAAAAATTCAGAAGTAACACAAAGAACATAGAATATAGAGTTTCTGGAAGTAAAGGTGAGAAGGACACTCCATGAGTACAGCACAGTGGGCCAAGAGAAAGCAAGACTGAAGTCCCTGCAGTAAAGGTGAGTCTAGTCTTAAATGCTGAGCTGTGCTTTAGTCCCCTCTCTGCAGGGACCTTATTGAAGACCTTGGCCATTTGATCCCATTCATTACTTTGTTTCTGCCTAATAAAAATACAGAAACTGTGGCTGGAGTTGCCAAGAGCCATGAAGTCTTGGCGGTGGGATTTGTCATGAAATAAGATTTATGCTAAACAGGAACATGATGGCTCTTCCATCTCATACTCCATGGGGCATTGTTCTTCTACCCGGCCTCTGCCACCTTGATAGCCCTAAGCTCCCACCTCACTGTGACTAAACAGACCTGACAAGAACAACTTAGAGAAGCAAAAACTTATTTGGGCTCATGGTTTCAGAGATACAATTCATGGTCAACTGACTCAATAACTCTGGACACAAGGTAAGGCAGAATATCATTGCAGAAGGGGATGGTGAAGGAAAGCTGTTCAGTTCATGACAGAAAGCAGAGAGAGAGAGAGAGAGAGAGAGAGAGAGAGAGAGAGAACAAACTCCACTCACCAGGGACAAAATTTAAACCCCAAAGTCATGCCTGCCGCAAGTGACTTCCTCTAGTCACACTCTACTTGCCTAGAGTTAATCTATTCAAGTGGATTAATCCAGTGATTAGGATAAAACTCTCAAAATTTAATCATTTTACCTTAGAAGATTCTTGAAGTGTCTCACACATGAGCTTTTGGGGGAACATCTCATATTCAAACCATAACAGAGAGCAACAGACTTTAGAGTTTTTAGATTGGAAACATTTCATAATTCAGAAAGATATCATGCTATTAAAGAGGCAGAAAAGACATAAATGAAATGTTTTGTTCCTCAGTTTATATTGATTAATATGTTATAAATTTTCAGAGTTCCAAAGAGATTAGACATCAAGAAAGAAAGAAAAAGAGAAACAAAGAAAGAAAGGAAGAAATAATGAAAATAGAAGGAATACTAAAGTAATTTCCACCCAAAAGCTAAGCTGGGGAGGTACCTTTATGACAATTGTCATTTGGGGTTGGGTTTATTTGGGTAAAACAATATCCTTTTATAGTATAAATCAGATTACTTATAATAATGAATTTTTTTTAGAGAGAGAGAATTTTTTAATATTTATTTTTTTAGATTTCAGCAGACACAACATCTTTGTTTGTATGTGGTGCTGAGGATCGAACCCGGACCGCATGCATGCCAGGCAAGCCTGCTACCGCTTGAGCCACATCCCCAGCCCCAGTAATAATGCATCTGAACACCAGAATATTACAAAACAAACTAGTGAAACAAAAAATAAAAGTCACAAATAAATGCTTAAACAAAACACAAAATGAATAGTAAATGATAAGAAAATGCATTTAAATAGTAGAAGAAAATGGAAAATGCAGGAAAGTAAAAAGATACACCGAATTTGTAGTCTCAGATTTTTGCGTTCATAAGTATGTTAGATCACGCTATTGTAAGGAAGATCACAAGAGAATGAAATTTAAACTCTACAGCACAATAACTTATTAAAGGTCCAGGTCATTTTTAACCTGGAAAGCAAAGTCATAGACTAGAAACTTTTCCAAATCTCCAATTTGTTCAGAAGCTTTAGGAAATGAAATAAAGGCCACCAATAGTTGAATTGTGTTCCAAATATTCTTTTTGTGAACAAAAGCTTAGAAGCCTTGAGATTTATAAATTGTGCTTCCTGTGATATAGCAATAAACAAAGGTTATAGTCACTGAATGACAATCTCTGCATCATTCAGTTCCTGGGAATAAAGAAACAACTTTTCCATTTCCATACACAGCCAGAAAAATACGTCTTAAATGGTCTCTTCAAAAATAGTTCCACTGAATGCCTTATATTCACTATTTCGATTAAATTATGAATAAATCGCATTCATACATAAAGGTGATTAGATTCTTACCACATACCCCACCAACATTAAGGTCAGTTATCAAAACCAAGACCAGCTCTCAAGAACTCAAGGCCTTCAGGAAGATGAGATTTTTTTTTTTTTTTTTAATGGCCTCCTACAGTTTAAGAAGCATCCTTTTAAAGTAACTTATAAAAAAAGCAACTTAATGATTTTTTAAAACCTTCAAATATCTATGCTAGATTAACCCATCTCCTTGTTGCACCTGTGGCAATTTGGTTAAAAAAAAAATCCCATAAATGTAAAAGCTTCATTTAAAAATCTATAAACTTTTAAGTTTAGAGTTTTAATTAGAGAACAAAACTGTTGCCCAAAAGACTTTAAAGTGAACTCTTACTTTGATTGTAAGTCAGGAGTAAGACCAGCTGTAAAATTATATCCGAACTTTCACAAAACAACCATCAGTCAAATTGATTCAAGCTGCCTGCTTTCCACCCTGCTGTGAACACAGGTCAACAAGATCTTAATGAGAAAAAGGATGTGCTAACTTCCTTCAAATGGCCAATAGTCTCAACAAACTGAAAAAAAAACATCAAATTACAATTGTTCTAAGGTTTCGTTATGTTTTTTAAGCATAAAACATTAGATCTATCAATATTCAGTCTTTGACTCAGCCACAGACAACAGCACATCTGTGATTAAAGCAAACAATTCTCATTCAACAGCAATTAACTAAATATCTCTTCTCAGAAGACCTTTTGTGAAGGATTTTGCTATTTCTGTTGACTAGAATTGTGTTTTAATTTATTTGTTGCATGATTCTGTTGCTTCCTGGGAATGAGTTTTTTGAGTTGTTTTGATGGCATCATTTGATAAGTAGCTAATGACTGGATCTCAACAATAAAATGCCTTGTGAATTTGCTGTTATCTTTTTATAGGTTAATTGTTGCTGCACCTCTTAAAGTGACTCATTTTCCTATTCCCTCTCATTAGCAATTTTCATTCTCATTAGCAATACCATCTACCATCAACCAAGTTTTACTATGATCCTGAAGAAAAGAAATTGCCAAGTACAGCTGAAAGATCAAGTCAAATTAAGAAGTGCTTTTACCAAAGTTAATTCTATCTAAAAATATGATACTATGTTTCAGAGATACATTCAAAATAAAACATGTCTTAAGGTATATTGCTAAAATCAGAATTTGTATATATGGGAAAAATGTTGTCATATAGGATTTTTTTTCCTAATGTATAAACTTCTTTTCAGAAATATAGTTAAAATTTTTACTTCAGATAGTCATTATCAAGGAAAATATAGAAACAGATCTTAGGTAAAATGAGCAAAAGAAGTATCAGAATCATATCATTGAGGGACTCACAAAACTGGTAAAAGACCAAAGGACTATTTTAAAAAATGGTTATAAACCAATAGATTCCTAGAAGACTAAGCCTCAGGAAATCGACATAAAGACCCATAAAGTTTTGATCCAGTTTCCCTTGATATTCTCTTTTAATTTTATGTTTAGACCATTTATCTTTACAGTGCCTATTAATATAGCTGCATTAATATCTATGCTTATAACTATTTTCCAATCATTTTTCTTATTTTTACTCTTTTTAAATTTTTTAATTGTAGATGGACACAATACCTTTATTTATTTCAATGTGGTACTGAGGATCAAATTCAGTGCCTCACACGTGTGAGGCAGGCGCTCTACCACTGATCTACAGCCGCAGCCCTACTTCTTATTTTTAACCTTTTCTGTTTTTCTGCTTTTTCTGGTTTTAAGATTTTATGGGATTTTATATAATTCCATATTGTATCCTCTCTTAAAATATTGACTATATTTCTCCTTCTCCTCCTCCTCTTTCTTCTTTTCCTTTTTGTACCAGGGATTGAACTTCCAGGCACTTAACCAATGAGCCACATCCCCAGCCCTTTTTAATTTTTTTTTTTTTTAATTTTTAGACAGGGTCTCCATAAGTTGCTTAGGGCCTTGCTAAGGCTGCTTTGAACTTGTGATCCTTCTGCCTCAACCTCCCCAGCCTCCACTGCACATGGTTAATGTGTTTCTTTGCAAAAATCATTTTAGTGGCTGCCTCAGGTTTTTGCAATATGTAGTCTTAACTAACCTAATACCACTTTTAAACACATCTATTCTCTTTTGCTAGTAGTGCAGTTTACTTAAAATAGAATATTTCCTATTCTGCCTTCACATCCCTTTAGGATATCAGTTACTCATTTCCCTTATTCATAAGCTATAATAGTTCAATGCATTGTTACTACTACTACTTTAAAAGGTTATAGAATAGATCAACTAAGAATGAGAAAAAATATTTTCGCCTTGAGTTTTCCTTCTCCAATATTCTTCTTTTTTTAATTATAGATTCAAGTTTCTAATCTTTATCATGTTTCTTCTGCCTTAAGTAGTTCCTTTAACATTACTTGCATAACAGGTCTGTTAGCGATGAATTCCTCTAGTTTTTGTTGTCTGAAAAAAT
This sequence comes from Callospermophilus lateralis, assembly GCF_048772815.1. NCBI lineage: Eukaryota > Metazoa > Chordata > Mammalia > Rodentia > Sciuridae > Callospermophilus > Callospermophilus lateralis. The sequence continues at coordinate 20,119,258 of NC_135308.1, read as the reverse complement.
CTCTTTATTTTTCTATTTTTTCTTAGTTTTAATTTAAATTACTTTAATGGATTTATAATTCTAGGTTGGTATTTATTTTCTTTCAACACTTCAAATATTTCACTCAATTCTCTTGCTTACATGATTTATAAGAAGTATGATGTGATTCTTACTGTTTTTCTTTGTACATAGGGTATTTGGTTTAACTTTTCTGACTACTTTCAATAGTACTATTCAGACTAGTTTTAATTATATATATATATATATATATATATATATATATATATATATATAGAGAGAGAGAGAGAGAGAGAGAGAGAGAGAGAGAGAGAGAGAAAGAGTTATTGGTAACATGCTTGGGTATAAATACTTTGGTCTTTATTCTGCTTGGTATTCACTGAATTTTCTGGATTTATGGTGTCCAAATATGTATTATTATTATTATTATTATTATTACTATTATCATCATCATCATTTTGATACCAGGGATTGAACTCACGGCACTTGACCACAGAGTCACATCCCTAGCCCTATTTTGTATTTTATTTAGAGACGGGTCTCACTGAGTTGTTGAGCACCTCGCCATTCCTGAGGCTAGTTTTGAATTTGCAATCCTTCTACCTCAGCCTCCTGAGCCACTGGAGTATTCTATTTTGAAACTGATTTACAAATCTTGAATATTCTGTTTACCCCCATTCCTCCATTCTTCTTCATTTCAGTTAGGTAGGTTTCTATGGGCTTATCTTCAAGTTTAACCATGGTTTTCTCATCCATGTCTAGTTCACTGAGGTGATAGTCAGAGACCACTTTGTTTCTATAACATTGTTTTTGACTTTTGACCTGTTCTTATAGCAGTAGCAGCTGTAATCTATTTTTGAGCTACTGGAGCCCTGTTGGTGTGATGAGGTGTGGGGAGAGAGATGTTCTACCACCTTCTGATAAGATGTCAATATTTTAGTTGGACCAAGTCTGGTCTGAGACTCTCACAAGTGTTTTTCTCAAAACTTATAGCTGCCTTGACCTCTTTTATTAAGACAGGAATGCTTTTAGTCAGCTTTGACTGCTGGGAATGAAAGACCTGACAAGAGCAATTAGAGGAAGAAAAAATGTATTGGGGGCTCACAGTTTAGAGGTCTCAGTCCACAGACGGCTGGCTCCACCCCTCAGGCTGAAGGTGATATAGAACATCACTGTGGAATGGTGTGGCAGAGAAAAGAAGCTAGATACATGGAACCAGGAAGCAGAAAGAGCTAAGCTCAACTCACAAAATATAAATCCCAAAGGCACCCCGTGAGGAAACCACCTCCTCCAGCCATACCCTACCAGCCTATAGTTATTACTCTATTAATCCCTATCAGAGGTCACACTGATTGGGTTAAAGCTGTCATAACCCAATCATTTCACCTGTTCACCATCCTGCTTTGCATCAAACATGAGCTTCTGGAAGACACATCATATTTAAGCCATAACACATTTTTACAAGCCAAATTTATATTTGTTACTATGAGTTTTGTCATTCTATGATGCTGAAAATGAAATCCTGGGTTTCAGAGTGAGAAAAAAATTAATTAAAATTACAAGAGGAAAAATGAAATTCAAGACACTTCTTTTCCTATTTTTATCTCCTCTTTGTCAAATGGCATTTGGTTTCTGATCAAGCTTATTGTTTCTGATCCACAGAGTTACAAGAAGCTGCCTCATGGAAATATTTGTGAGGAAATCTTTCTGCCCTGTCCTCACACACATGAAGCCAGCTGAGACTAAAGCCGGGTGTACGTCTAGAATGGATAATAAGACAGTAGAGTTCGCTCTTGCTACGGATAATAGGCAGATATTTGAAACTTTGTTTTGAAATATGTACATTCAGTTATGAATGATTTTAAAGCATTTTATCAGATTGTGTACAGTTAAGTAACAGTAATGTCCAAAGAATATGACATTTGGAAGTAGAAGATTAAATACCAGCAAAGCTAAATATCTCCCAACAGAGCTTCTATGTTTGACAGTTGTGAAATCTCTGAAGACATTTCAGTTTTATTTATTAGGTAAAGCCGTCACAGTTTATACACACCATGAAATTCCAAAGTGACTATTAACAAATGACAGTACAGCTTGACATATGTGAAGCAGTTACACAAGCATATAAGAATTTATAAATCTCATTTATATGAAGAAAAATGAATATGGAGATATGTTCAGTAAAGTATCTCCGAAAACACTGGGAAGAGGAACTCTCTCTGGGACAGTCAGGAAACAGTCTCACATCGATAGTATATTAAATAAATTGTCCATTAAGCAATTAATCTCCACTTCTATATGCCAAGAAAGAAGTAAATTGATGAAATAGGAATAAGCAAATTTCCTGTACAATTAACTGTAAGAAGAATCTGACCTACTTCTCAATATGTGAGAGCCTCAGAAGAGGACAAAGCCAGGGTTAGGAAAACAGATGATTTTCCTAGAGGGCTTCATCCTCTCTTATTTACTTGTGGTCTCTGCACCGTTGGCCTTCACTGGCATTCCTATGAATTTCGGTTCTCTAAACGTTTACAAAGTGTGTTTCCTTTGCTCTTATTCATTTGTAGTGCTTCCTCCAATGCAACCCAATTTCTGCATTGTAACTTAATAAATTCCAGGTATTAGGACTTGGAAATTTTTAAAGGGCTGTTATTATGCCTACCATACCAAAAATGGCACTCAGGGACATATGAACCAAAACCACATTGAAGTATCACTTTATACTCAACAGGAGGTTATTAGCAATAAGAAGTGTTGAAAAGGATGTGGAGAAATTGGAACCTTCATCATTGCTGATGAGAATGTAAAGTGGTACAGTTACTTTAGAAATAAAATTGGAAGTTTCTCAAACGACTAAACATAGATGTTTCATAGTATCTAAGGATTACACTCCTAGGTTTTTACGGAGGAATGATGAAAATATGTATTCACAGAAGAATCTGTGCACAAATGGTCACATAGTAATTATAATATTCAAAAAGTAAAATCAAATACCTTTTGACTGATGAATAGATAAACATGGTATATCCATACACTGAAATATTATTCAGCCATAAAATAGGAATGAAGTATTGACAAATACTATAACATGGATAAACTTTGTAAAAATGCTCTGTAAAAGAATTTAGATACAAAAAGCCTTCTATGGTGTGATTTCATGTGTGCAAAATGTCCACAATAGGCAATCTATGACGAAGACATTGTATTTGTAGTTTCTAGAGGCTGGAAGCACAGTTTGGAAGATAACTACTGATGAATACATTTTGAAGGTGCGGCATTATGAAAATGTTCTAAATTAGATAGTCATAATTTATGTCTTGAGACTATATTAGGAAACACAGAATTTTACAATTTTAAATGATATATTTTATGATACATGAATTGCATTTAAATTTTTTTTAAAAATAAAAATGATTGTGATGAATTCAAGCCCAGTGCTAAGGTATTTTGCATTTTTCATACGTTTACTTATTTAATCCCCATAACAACTCTTTAATGTGATTATTATTATTATTATCGCTTTACAAACAAAATACCACAAGCAAATTGAAGATAAAGCAATTTCCTAAAGACAAACAGCAAATGGGCCACAGAAGAAAACTGGTAGCCATGACCCCTGGCTTGGCAGCCTACGTCCTGAGCTGCATAGCTGGCTATTTGTATTGCCCATGTAAGTCAGTTAGTCCTACCATGAATACATTTTGGTTTATTTATTTATTTTTGGATGACGGTTATATGCGTTTTTGTGACCTCCATGATACAGACAATAGTGTCCAGTATATGGGCCTTGAAAAGACTGAAATACGACTATGTTAGGACAGTTTGCCTGTGTTGATTTCCACATGTAGTAGGTTGAGAAGTAGTCCACCATGGAGAGTGAGGCTCATGTCAAGGAAGCAAGTTCAGGATCCCTGCAGGTGGAAGAAGATGATGTGAGATGCAGTTGGGATAGCAGACATGCTTTAATCCGAGATGGCAACAGCATCCATCCACCAGCTTCAGCTTGAGCCTCCAACCTACTCCATTTTGCTCCAGTCAGTTCCATTTACCACCCCCACAACCATTTCCATAGTCCTTTTTATATGCAGGCCAAACAAAGAAGGCACACTGCCAACAGGTGACATCAGTGGGTGGATACTCAGAAGCAAATGTTTATGACCTTGAGTATCTAACACTGACTCAGGGTGTTTATGACATTGACTACACCTTGATCATAACACAGACAATGTATGGCCTTGGTTACACACTAAAAACATAACGTATCCCGCTGGACATCTCTGAGAGGAAGCCCAACTCTAGCCATATTTGAGCCTGCTCCAACAGAGATTGATTCACATCTCTAATAATATCTACTTATTTTGCAACAGGAAAGCAACAGTAATTCCCTCAGAGAGTTGATGTATCAAATGATCTGACAGCATTTAGTATCATTCATTTACTTATTCACATATTCATTTATTCATTCTTGTAGCAAATATTTGCTTTGTGCCTACTCTTTCTGTCAGGCACTCTAAAATGAGCAAAACAGGCAAAAATTCTTGCTGCTGTGAGACTTATATTCTGATGAGAGGCATACAGAAAATAATCAACATAATAAATCATAATAAATAACAAGCTATATTGCATACGGCTGAATGTTAAGAGATAGGAAGTTGTATAGAAAACTAAAATTGAGCAGGATGTAAGGGTGGAGCATGTGTATGTGGAGAAGCTGTAACACAGAAAAAAAGAACTTTGAGCAAAGCCTTGATGGAGATGAGGATTTCCCAGAGCTAGAAGTAGGGCCTCTGGGCAGAAGGAGCAGCCAGTGCATACTGCTTGAGAAGGGAGAGCATGTGGCACATCGTAGGTTTGGAAGCACAAGGCTGGTCTGGCTGGAGTGGAGCGAGCAAAAGGGAGAACAGAAAGAGAGGAGATTGGGAAAGTAACCGGAAGGTAGGGGCTCATAGGCCTGGGTAGACCAGTAGGTCAGGCTTTATAGATCAATTAAAGTTTTTGGATTTTATTCATAGGATTTTATTTAAAGGAGGAATCATTAGAGCATTTTTAGTTGAGGAGTGATATTCAGTAACTTGGATTTTGCAAAAATCACCTTGCTGTATTGAGGACAGAGAAAACACAGGGGAAGAATAGAAAAAGAAACTCCAATTAAGAAACCTGTATCAGGAACTCAGGTAAGACACGCTGTGACTCAGGTTAGGGTTACATCAGAGGAAGTGTGAGAATTCCTCAGGTGTTAGATTAGTCTTACAATAGAGCCCACAGGATCGTCTGATAATTTGGATGAATCACAAGAGAAAAGATTCAAGGATGACTCTCAGGTGTTTAGCTTGAAACTGGGAAGGTTGGGTTTGCCATTAAGTGAAATGGAGAAATGGAGAGTGGAGGCAGTTAGCAAGAAAGGAGTTTATTTTTGAAAATGTTAATAAATTTAACCTTTTTGGACCTCTACAAAGTCAATTTAAAAAGCATGCAATGAATAGAATTAGCTATTTGCTTCTCTGTAAACAGTAGGTACACAAATTAATATTTAATAAGATTTTTTTTCTAAATTGCCATTAGGCATGGTAATCCTTTCATCAGAAGAGTAGTCATCTTCCTTAGAAACAAAAATCTGGATTAGTGAAAGCTGCTGAAGATGCATTATTGTTTTCTGTCTAGAGATATCCAGGTTAATACCACAAGGGATAAATTAGGTAAAAGGTGGATACACGAGGTTCCCATGTTACCCCGAAGTGACATGCATTTCTAGCACATTTCTCTTTCTTAGCACCAGTCATCTTGTTAAGCTGCTATAGGCAAGATTACTGCCACTTAAATTATAGAACTTGAAAGTTACTTCAAAATTACTAATTTGTCTGAAGCAGAACTGTATTTGTGGAAGAGAAAGATAAGAAAATTAATTATTTTCTTTGTCTTGGCTTCCCATAATATATGACAACATCAGAGAGAAGTTCCAGGAAGAGGTCACTCATTCTTGTCCAGGAAACTGCTATTATTAATTTACCTATCATTGGATGTACAAATTAATATAAAATGTCATTGCCAAAAACACCTGTACACCTTAATTGCTTCTGCATTATTTATAAACTATACTATAAAGAAAAAGAAAGAAGTGAGAAACTAGAAAACATAAACCTACTGTGTTAACAGAAGACTAGCAGACAAAATTTGCCATTCAGGGCATTTTTTCATACAACAGCTATTGATGCTATTTGCCTTCTATGTGCCAGGCCACATTATAGAAAATGCAATTAAGAATGAAAAGTAGTTTCTCTGACTAAACTGACATGTAGATGTAACTTTTTTATCTTTTATTTGCTGTATCAGAAACAGCTATAAATCATTTGTTGGGTCAGATTCCTCCAATAATTACCCAGGTTCCTGGAACAAATTTAGAAAGTGAATTCAGGATCTTAATGTATTCAACTGTTCTTAGAATCCAGAGAGTTGAAAAAGAATTCAGTTTCTTTGGAGATAAACCTCTTTATCCATTAAATTTAACATCAAAATCCAATGCAATTAGCATAATCACAGACATCTCCTAAACAGGCCTTCAGGAAGTTGAGTGACTTCTGATGTGTTGTACCTGCCTAATCTCTTTTAACGTCTTTATCTTTAGGGAAAATATGATTAAAAATTACTTGCAATAATGATAGTATTATCAATAAGTTAAGGTTAATTTACAGAATTTCCACTTTTCATAGGCAGCTATAGAGAGCTAACACTTGTAATCCTTTGGGCTTCAGTGAGGATTCTGTTTCTAATTTCAATCCTAGATCTGCCTCCCCCTGTGCATTTTTCTGTGACTTATAAATAAAAACTTTATCACTAATGAAAGAGGTAAGTCCTCCAATTGGGCTTTTTCAAAAGTACCTTCATTCTTATCCAAAACAAGCCATTCTTCCTAACATTTGTTTTTGTTATGTATAACAAAGAAAATAGTTTCTCTAGATTGTTCTCCATCTCCCTTTTTAAAAAATTCCTGGTGGATTCTTCAGAGGGAACAGTATCTTATCTCCATCTTAGCCTCATGTCTGAGTCTATACCTAAGAGACTTTAGAAAAGCTTGGCTTGCCCTATGGCAGGACAGACAGCACCTGCCAGAGTAATTTCCTGCACAGAAGGTCATGAGCCATCTGAGAAAAAGAAAGTCTGAGATAGTTAGTAAAGAAATAAGAGATAGGGCCAGAAATTAGGTTCAAAGAGGAGTGTCTGATAGTATATCCAGTCCACATAGGAGCTAGAACCCAATGGCTCTGATCCTTTATTTAAGGGAGAGTACATCAAAAGAAAGGTAAGTTTTCACTGGGTGGAGTCTTGCTTCATTATGTCTTGCAGTCTACAGGTTAATTGACATCTTGGCAAGCCAAGCTCATCTCTGAAAGATTGTGTGGTTATGACACTCCTGCAGGTCACCCTAACTCCAGTGCAGTGCTGGACCTGGCAGAGTTAGCTAAGATATCACATGTGCTGGGCAGTCTCAAACCATCAGGAGTTGAAGCTGGGAGTTCCTGGAAACTAGAATTTCCTACCCAGTGATTTCCATGCTGATTGGATTCACACTCATTTCATGAGTGCAATACCCTAATCTATAAAGCCAATTTTTTTTCTCTACATTTCATTCTATCCTCATTTCCTACATTTTGGTCACTCCCTTTCCAGAATTTTGCTTGGCCTTAAGTATTTCCCTCTGAGTTACAATATTTACAAACACCCTGACATCTGTCTTCCCTGCATGTCCATCCTCCACTTATACGGAGTGACTCTGGCTTTTCCCTTTCATTACTACTCAGTCTTCCCTTTATCACATCATTTTTGTCACTAAAGAGTATTATTCCATAGTTTAACTGATGTTTTTCCGTTAACAATGACTAATGACCCAGTGCAGGGACCAGTTCTTTTTGCCTAATTTTTAACAAATTCCTGGACATTGTTTTATATTTCTATTCAAATGAAGCATTCCATTTGTCAAGATAGGAAGAAGGCCTTATTGTAAACAAATTCACTATGATAAAAATGGGAGTCAATGTTATTGGTAGAAATGGAAAACTCAACAGGAACTTGGAATCTTGAACAGCATTAATTTCCTACTCTAAACTGTAGAAGTGCCCAGATGAAGCACCACTACTGTTACTGTGTATCTTCCACTGTTCATGTGCATACAGTGTCCATATTGGGCACTACTCTTTACAAGGTAGTCCTTCCCATATCTGAACTCAGGAAACAGTTTTTATACATATTAAAGATATAGAGTATTTGATATTATGTCACATTAACTCAATGTCCTAAAAAGTAGAGCTAAAGGCATAATCAAGGTCATTTTCTCCTAGGACATGCATGGTATGAATAGGGCATTTTTTATTTTTTGAAACAATAGTAATAAATCAGTTAAAGGCATTATTTTGACAAGGATATTGATTATACAATGGTAGTGAGGAAAACTTAAAAAAAAAAAAAAGTTTAGCCTAGCGGGGGACAAAAGAGCAGTTTGATGTGATACCTTGAAGGTTAAATGAAAATATTTAAGTTAAGAGTCATATTAAACATATTACATAAAGTTTTCTGAACATGAAGCAAAACTAGGAAACATGAATTAACCATGAAGAAGTTAGGGTCAATGATGAAAACCAATCAGTTGCTTTATGAATTATAGAATCGAATCTGGCCTGAGAATGTCTTAGTTTGGGGGAAAGGGAATGTTTAAGATTAGCTGGAAGGTGTCATAGTAAATATAGTTCTAGGAAGGTCTAAAATTAAACAGGAAAAACGTGACAACTTGGGTCAAACCAATGTTGTTTTAATTTACAGTAGATTTATTATTATTCAAAATATTGGGGAAATTAAAAACTCAGGCAATAAGTGTACCATAGGTTTAAATTTTAAGAGAATTTAGTAATTTTGTTAAATGTTAAAAAAAGTTTTGTTAGAACAAGTTTTGTATAATTTACAAATTATTTAATTAAGTGTGATACATATGATAATAGATAATGTGCATGTACACATTCAAAAGGCCCTGGTACGTTAACAAATATATTCAACCAACAGATTCATGAAGTATACTGATTTCCTTTTAAATTTTCATTTTATTTTAGCATTTGCCTTTATTGTAACCCTGTTTTTACATATGTTCAGCTAACTTCAGAATATTTCCATTTCAACTCCATGGATATAAAAATAAACACACCATTTTATCCTAGAAAAAAATGCTATTTATGTATATGTGGTTTTAATAACCAATTTCTAGACTCTAAAAATGCAAATCTTTAAACCATTTTAGCTCATCTCTTTGCTTTAGTCTTAATACCCTATTAGGCAAGAAATACCATTTTTAAAAATATCGCTGACATCTGTGTCTTTATATTTCGACTGCCACCATCATATAAAAAGTTCCTACCACTGAAAACATTTTCATAACTGGTATCTTGTATTTTAATTGCCCATATCTAATATTCTTTGCACAAAATTCTGGTAAAACTCACTTATTCTTTCATGGCTTATATAACATAAAACGTCTCAGCTTTTAGCCTATTGTCTACAATGACAACACTACACTTTATCACTTTGTTTTCAAGAACATGCACACAAACCCATGCATACACACATCAGGCCTACTTCATATCTTCCCATTTCGCAACTTGAATTATCCATTTAAGGATGGTCTCACCAGAGACTTTGTGCTCATTGCTGTATTCATGGAGTCTAACCTAAGGCCCATAACAAGCAATGTACTCAGTGGAAGTTTATTACATTGAGCCCAATGTGTTTTGAATGCCAAGCTCAGGGAAGTGAATACATTCTCACCTTTTACCTCCAGCTGCCTACATTCTACGCAGCCTTGAAAGCACATTGATTTCCAGCTTTTTTTACTGTCCTGTGTTATGTTAGTGTTCCTCTATAACATTTTCGTATTTAGAATATTTGACCATGAGCTTTAATTGTTTCTGCCAGTTGATTATCATCTTCCTAAAAAGAACAACTTCTCTTTTTTTAAGGCATTTACTATAATGTCTAGCCAAGTGCTGAGCATATTATAGATAATAAAATATGTCATTATGTCCTTATAGATAATTTTATCTGCTAAGTAAAGATTTATTAACTTTTCTATAACATATACCATAGTCATTGAATATGTAGTGAAAATAATTACCGTTTTTATAATATCTTACGTAAGCAATTTGCAATGGAGGGGACGGAAACAATTTCAATAGAGTAGAAGAAATATCCAATGCAAATTGTGATGAGATTATAAAGAAAGAAAGATGAATGGCGTTTCTGGGAAGAGGATACTATCTATACAAAATATTAAGAACAAATGCAAAAGATATATAGGCTGGAGCACTGTAACTTTTTATTTCCTTTTATTGGGTTGGTTTTATGTTTATATCCTGTCTCCCAAACCAAAATGTAAATTTTATGAGGAAAGAAGCCAGATCCAGAAGCTAACCCTTCATTATATCCCCTATGAATAGCATATTGTCTGGAATATAGTATTAATAAATAAATATTTACTGCACGATTTGTGTAAGAGGTTTTCAATTACTTGGTTAATAGTTCTTTATGTGTGCTTGTTTGTATTTGACAGAGCTGTAAGTGGTGAGGCATAGCCAGTGAGGAAGGGGGAAGGTCTCACAAGAGTTATTTATCAAGATTTGAAGAAGACCCACCAACCCACCAAAGAGAAAGCAATATAAGGTATCATAACCAGATACGTGTTTTGGAAATTACACTATGGTGCTGCTATAGAAATTATGCAGAAGAGATAAAATAGGATATTAAAAGACCAACTTGAAGGCTCTTGCATCTGTAATTCAGTCCCTAAATACAACTACAAGTATTGGAATGGAAATAAGCATATAGTTTCCAGAAATATGTAAGTGATGGGAGTATCGACCAACAGGACCATTCTGAAATACATTCTGACACATAACTGGATCCTAAGTTTCACTCTATTTCATTTTTCTATAGGAGGGCAAACATAGAAGGACATTGTGCCAGCATTAGGACTCATAGGAAGGCATTCTAGGCAACAAGATGGTCTGTGATTGGCAGAGCAAATAGAATGAGGTACTTCTTGGAGTATTATGCAACAATTATATGAAACAGATTATATGTCTGCAAAGCAGGAAATGGATGCTTTTTAAAAATAGAGTGCTTAGCTAAAAAAAGGAAGAGGAATACAATCCCTGAGAAAATTACATTTGCATGACAAAAATGCATGCATACAAAACAACATTCAGCTATACAATGAATAAAATATACACATGTATGAGAAAACCAATCTATTCTCTGAAAAAAATCTATTATTTTTCTTTGTGAGGCAGTAAATCTATAAATTTCTGTTAGTAAAATTAACAACAGTATAATGTTGAGCTTTCCTATTCAAAAACAATAATGCAGCTTTCCATTTGCTCAAATTCTTTTATTTATTCTACACTTGTCTTACTGGTGAAATAAATCTTAAGGAGATAAAAATAAGGAGGCACTGTGAAACAATGTTTCATGAATGGTTTATGAACAAACGTCTTGCTTTAATTATATTAAAAGCTATATGGATACCAACAGACTGGGCTTGCTAATCATTTGCTATTATAAACTCAATAAATGACTAACTGGAATGAGAGGTGAATAAATGTTTTCATTCTCCGTTCAGGAAAGAAGATAAAAGAGTATTAGAAAGGGTATGTTCTGTGTCTTGTTTCTGTCTGGACTAAGTTGTTCTTTAGGTCTTGTTCCAAAATTCATCACTGAATAAATTCCTGGAGCACATCATTGAAGACTGTTTCAGATGTTCCTGGTAAACCTGATCAATACTGAGGTTTTACATTCAGTGAAAGCATTATCCACTAACAAACTTTAAGTAACGTTGTCAAGAAAAATATACTAAGGAAGAGAACTAGGTCTCATTTGAAGGATACTTTAAAACTACATTTTATGTTTAGAAACCTTTTTCCCAATTGTTTTCCCTTCCCTAAGTGAAATTGCTGATGCAGATCTAGATTCCTTTCTTCCTTAGAACATTATTCCAGAGATAAAAGAGGTAATCACTGTAATTTTTCAAGTTAAGTGCCTCCTATTATAAAGGCACACTCACTTCCTGCCCCTATTGGTTATTGATTGTGACACCACTTTGAAGGTGAAACTTGTTCACTCAAAGCTTCTTCCAATGATGAGCTATCCTCCTGATGACCTTTGAAAGCCTTCATCTTTGGTACAATGTCCCCAGTGTGAATAATTGCTGAAGCATACAGACCTGGTCTTTATGCGACTACTTGGATTCCCTAAGCCTAGTGTTAATGAGCTTCTACTTCCTGAGTTGTTTTTAATTCACAGAAATTTGCTTTCAAAAGGCTAAAAGAATTTTTAATAATTTTGCTGGCACATTTTCCATTTGTTTTTATTGTATATCAGTATAAAAGAAAAAAAAACAGGTTTAGTTTGCTATGGGAAGATGCTTTTTTTTTTTTTCATTTCTTTAAAAACATTAACAAGAATTCTTCAAATGCTGAGCTCTCTGATTTCAAATTCCCAAGGTACAGCTAATGGGACAGGTGAGTTGAATGTCAGTTCTGCCCTTTCTAGGACGGAGACATCGGTAAGGTAAAACTCCATGAATATCAGTTTCATCATATATAAAGTAAGGATAATACTGTCTATCTCATAGGACTGCAGTTTAGATTAGTAATCATAAATAGATGTTTGGTCACATTAGGCACCTAATAACTAAGAATGGTAATGATAATTATTTAGACATGTAATGATGTAATACAATCTCTATAGCATTTATGTTTTAAACTAAATGTCTCATCATCAGGGTTAGGGACTAGTTAGATGGACTACTGGGGTAGGCTGTAATTTTTACCACCTCTTCCACAAGGTGAAAAAGGGGTGAAGGCTTTTCTTATGCCCTTTTAAATTTCTGATATTGGTTATTCTTGTAGGTCTTATTCAAACAGATACAACTCACAGATCATCAATAAATACTCACACACACATACACACACACATATACACACACACATATATACATGCACACACACACACACACACACACACACATATCTGAATGGAATATTTGGTAGTGAAAACTGTATTGTTGTTAAAGTAAATATGAAAATACAATATTGATATAAAGATTACATTTAATTATGCCAGAAGGAGGACTTTGTGTTTGGGAAGCCTGTTTGAACTCATAAGCTGGCTTTTAGACCCATCTAAATGTGATTTCTTATTCTTTTCATGTTGTACATCTTTACCCAACCTCCTTCTATGCATATCTTCAGTCTTGTAGAATCTGTGGCTGGGCAACACTTGATTTTTATGACAGAAGCTGGCAAATGTTAATGTGCTCATGCAGTTGCACCTATAAACTTCATAATGGTCACAAGAATTCTCTTTTCAGAACATTTGTACTTCTACATCCCAATGCATTTGTGCAAGCATTTTAGTGAGCAAATTTACTCGATGACCTTGTGGATATTGGTGGTCATTTTAAACTTAAAATATTTAAAATTGCTTAGTTAACTTCAGTTCAAATAATTCTTCAAGCTCAACACCAATTAAAGCTCATCAAAAATTCTACTTCCATTAGTCACCTCCTGGTTGGGAATACTTTCAATTCTCAGGCCACTTAGTAAAATTATCCTTGGTAATTATAATGTCAATAGGCTAAAGAAGACAAATTATTTTAAAGGATGCTTTCTTCTTAGGTATCTAATATATCCACATGCCTGTGATACTTGCATTAGGGTATTTTACAATGTATACAGTACTTCTCAATTCTATGCTTTTTTTTAGAACAAATTTTTCTATTACTATGTGCTTCAAACATAGATTATGCATTTTTGTCGCCTTTTATTTGAAGAAAACCTGTAGCAACTCCATGAAGGACAAACATTTCAGGATAAACAGATTGACAGATATGACCTTTGACTCCACATCAACATTCAACTCTCAGTTGTCCTGCTTATTAACAAACTATTCATTAACAAGCAATCTGTCACTAGTCAGTTTCAGAGAGTTGATCTGTCATGATGATGATCTACGGTGTGTTTACCCAAAAACCACTGCTGAGTGTCCCTCAGGGAGGTTTCCATTGAAGGTTGTGGCTGCTTTATGTCCAATGCTTCCTCAAGGGCTGTCATTGACCTTGTAATAAAGGAGATCAGTTCTTACAGGAGAATAAGCTGGAGTGATCCTGCCATCACAAACTCAGCGTGGTTCTCAGATGTTCAGCTTGGCCTCTCAGCTTCATGCTCATCCCGTAACTTTTTAATTAGTTTCCTGACATGTCCAAGCAGCTGTCTTCTGGATGGATTTCAACTACCTACAGTTTTTCCCTTGGCTGACTGAGAGTAACTCAATGTAATTATAATTATTATAACAAGCATTAAATATTTCTGACAGTTGTAAGTGTTGCTTCAATCCCCAGAATATTTTCAGTGACCATGCAAATATTAGCTAACCACGTTTCTCTAGAGAACTTTTGCTAGACTTTGGACACATTAATTTAAATAACTATCTTCACGCACATATAGTAAAATACTAAAGTTAACATAGTGGTTTCTTAGTAAATTTTTTTTAATTTGACTTAATTTTCTTTAGTATATAAAAAAAGACAAGCTAGAAAGAAAATAATGAAACAAAAGTAAATTAAAACCAGGAGCTACAATACAAAGATCAGCTGTGAGATTAATTATGGTCATCTCTTGCATTGCTGTCCACTGTTTTTCTTTATTGTTTTGTCTTGGTTTCTTGAGAGGAATAAGGTAAGGGACAAATCCGTCTCCAAATCTCTTTTAGAAATAAGTTTCAGTTTACAGCACTCAGTATAGAAAGATTTTTTTTTTTTTTTTTTTTTTTTGGTGGTGCTGGGGATTGAACTGAGGGCCTTGTGCATGCAAGACAAGCACTCTACCAACTGAGCCATATCCCCAACAATTGGAAAGATGTTTAACATTTTATTAGTTTGGATGATATTTAGGTAAACAGAAACAATCTTGGTTTATGGGGCATATTCTATAAAAGAACAATAAAGAATATTTTGTTCAATGAGAAAAGCAGTGTTCTTCAACATCTCCCCTTTTCCTCATGGTATTGATATTTAGGAAGGAATGGAGGGTATATAACAAAGAAAAAGTAGATGGAGGTAGGGAAGCTCCCAGGAATGAATAAATATCAACCCAAACAAGTTTGCTAAAGGGAACTTAGTTGAAACTGTTGTTAATCCATAATGCAGACAAGATAATTTTCCCATTAGTTTGTCAAATAAGATTCACTTTTCCCATTACCTAGCACACTATTGTTTACTAGAGTTCAGAGTTTGATTTCAATATTACTTATATTGAGAAGTTTACATAAACTAAAACTTCTGCTCTATATAGCCAGAGAGAATACACATGGCTTGTAGCAGACACATGTCTTCACAGGAGCTAGGAATCCATTTTTACTTTAATCCCAAAAGAGGCGTTCTATTCTGCACTTAGAAGAGAACTCTATAAACCATCCAAACTGCTGCCATATGGCAAGACATGCTGCGAAGAACACAGAGGAAGTTGCCCAGGAATGTTCAGAGCAAGACAAAGACAAGGACCAAAGAGGAGAGTTTTTCCACCAAGATTAGGAGATTCTGTAACATATTACAGGGAACCAATTTTCTTTAATACTACAATTAGTAAAGACTGTAATTAAAATAAGTTTGAAGAAAATGTAGTAATACTGATGCTTCCCTGCAATTTATTTACTAGTTAGTAGATTGTAGCTCCTTGGACTTTCTGGTTCTTGAATGACAGATTCACCTTTTCATATAGTACCTTTTTGCTTAAATGACATCGCCCAAGTTTTTGCAAAATTTAATTCCTTTACATTATTCAGCCTGTGGGCTAAATATCTGAAGCCCTTGGTTTGGCAGTCATTGTATAATTGAACATTTTTTAAAATTTTTTGCTGCATTTACTATATATCATAATTTATTTGTTTATATGTTTATTTACTTCTCTACCATGCTAGAACATAAATCTCATAAGAGCAACACTGTTATCAGTCTTATGTAATACTTTATTCTTCTAACTAGACTTTGTCTAACTTTATATAATACCAAAGTTGTATGTATGTTGGATGAATGCTATTTAAAAATAATTATTATTATTATAATTGAAGTGAGTTGCTACTGCTTATTAAAATAAAAAATTCAATCTCCTTTTCTCATGGGACAACATTTACACAGGGCCCTTAAGTAACTTTCTTGTGAAGAGAAACCATAGGTAGATAAGAATTTTCAGAAATGCTATACATGTTTGTGATTTTTTGCATGAAATGTCCTACAAATTATCCTATCAAGTGAAAAATGACAAAATAAACTCTAGAGGTTAATAATAAACCAAGTACTGTAGCGTATGTTGCCATTGTTGTAAAGTTTTTATAGAAATAACTGGTTTTTTTCCAAGACAGATTCTTGTTACTAAGTTGTCCAGTATATGGCTTGACATTATTCCAAAAAGCAAATAAACAAAAAAATTCACAAAGTCATAAAATGGGAAATAGAAATTTTGGGGGAAATATACAAAGTGAGTCCTTGCATAATGCATTTTTAAAAATATATCTGAATAAAATACTCAGTAATTGTATATACCTGAGCTCATTTAACTCCTAGTTGACATAAAAATCCACAGAGAACTGATAATTTGAATTTCTCCGTGTTTCTCTAATTGTAAGCAAAGAGATGGAAAATATTTAGCAATTATTTTAGGTTTATTAATATATATCTTTGAAGATGTTATAATTACTGAGAATTAGTATTTCCCCTCAATGTGGTGCTAGAGCATGGACAGTAGCATATTCACATCAAGTGAAATTATTGACACTAAGATATTTGCCCTTCCCAGGGCACATAGTAAAGAGAAAGCAGTTCATTTAAAAGAAATTCCTTAACTAAAAGCAGAAGAGATAATCATCCGAGAAGAAAAGTAATAATACTCACTATGAAAAAAAAAATAGGAAACACATCATCCCAAATAGCTCACAACAAGACTACTAAATCTACTGAAATCACAGTGGAAGAATGTCAAATTAAAAATTTAGAAAGATGACGATGACAATGTCCAATGAACTAAAAGAAGATTTAAGAAATAAACTAAGAAAATATTAGAAGTGAAAGAATATTTCAGTAATGAGATATTCTGAAAAAAGGGGGAAAAAACAGAAATTCTGGAAATAAATAACTCCATAAATCAAATTGAAAATTCAGTAAAAGCATCACCAATAAATTAGACCACACAGAAAGCATATTTTCAGACCTCAAGGACAAATTATATAATCTTGAAAACAAAGTCAGCAATAAACAATAAATAATGGGTGGCAAAAGACTATGACCAGAATAGTCAAGAAATCTGGAATGATATTAAGAGATCAGATATAATAATATTTGGCAGAGACAAAGGCACTAAAATTAAAAGCTAAAGAAATGCAAATTCTTTCAGCAGATTTATATCAGAAAAATTTCAAACCTTAGGAATGAGAAGGAAATTTAAATACAAGATGCATTTAGAACCCCAAATAGAAAACTTCAAAAGATCCTTGTCAAGACACATTATAACTAAAATGTCTAATATACAGAACAAGGATACAATTTTAAAAGTTTCAAGAGAAAAGAGGCAGATCACATTTAAAAGTAAGCCAATTAGGTTTTTCATGATTCCTCAACCCATACAATAAAAGCCAGGAGTGTATGGTATAATATATACAAAGTCCCAAAAGATAATGCATGCCAACCAAGATTGCTATGTCCAACAAAGTTATCTTTCAGAACTGAAGATGAAATAAACTTTCAACATAACCATAAACCAATAGAATTCATGACCATACCCACTTACAAAAACCACTTAATGAAATAATGCTTCCCAAAGAAATGAAAAACATCAGAGCCAGCAAATGGATGAGTCCTAACAATCAGAGAAAAGCAAATCAAATCAAGAGATTTCATCTCATTCCATTTAAGATGGCAATAATCAAGAATACAATTAATAGTAGTTGCTGGTGAGAATGTGAGAGACAACTCATAAGTTGTCAGTGAGACGTTAAGTTAGTAAAACCACTTTGAAAACTAGTATGGGATTTCTTCGAAGAACAAATTATGGAACCACCATATCACCCCAACTATCACACTCTTTCTTTCATATTTATCTGATGTGCCAAAATTAGCATATTATTGCATAAAATATGCATACTAATGATTATAGCAGCACGATTTACATTAACCAAATTGTGGAACCAGTCCAGCTACCTATCAACAGATGAGTGGATAAAGAATATATTGTTATGTATGTTTGTTATTATATGTTATATATGTTATGTATGTTTGTTATTATATGTTATATATATTGTTATTATATTTGTTATATATATATGTTATGTATAGTTGGTTATTACATACTTACCATGATTTAATTATAATTATATTAGTAATTTAATTTGCTATATGTTTGTAAATTTAATATAATTTCATGTTATTTTATATTATATATTAACCTACAAATAATATATTTATCATGTGAGTTGATTTATTCAATATCCCTATTTAACATTTCTCATGAAACAATCAATACTATTATGAGCATTCTAAATACAAGAAAAAATAGGTATTTCAATGTGAGATTTTTCAATACAAATTACTAGCAATGAAATATGTGGGTCAAAAGGCATACATACTTAAATGATGTGACTATAAATTTCTGAAATAATGTACAGTTTATTCTATTACCCATAGTGTGAGAGAAGTCTACCACTCCCAGTATTTGAGGTAGCAGCAACCAAATATTTTTCCTCACCTCACTTCAAGCAGTTAATTCTTTCTCTGGATGACAGTAACTGACCAAATAAATAGAGAAATATCATTCACTTCCAAGATCTCAATGTGATCAGATCCTGATAACATGTGCATTGAGTGTGGTCAAAAATATTATAATATTTAATTTTTAAAATGTAATAATCATACAAGCATACAGCTTTCATCATAGAAAGGTGATTGATTTTTTTTCATAGGTCCTCCTGCAAAAAAAAAAAAAAAAAGTGAGTGTGTTTTTTATGTATTCATTTGAGATGCAGGGCACTCAGGTCACTGGGTTTCCAACCTGTTCACAAATGTTCATCACAGGCCTTGTTTATTCCAAGGGGTCCTTCAGGAAATAGAATATTCAAGTTCTGGTTACTACAGTTTCTGATCCTTTTGCAAATTGAATGCAAAGAGTATTTACATACATATTACAGTTAGGATTCAACTGAGTTGATTTATTTGAGTTTCATCAAGTCATTGGAAATTATTAAATTTAAAAGTCACAGGAAGAAAGTTATAACTCAGCTCTCTACTTTTATTAATATATTCTTATATATTCAGGAAACTATATCAGTATTTTTGTAACTTGTATCTTTTGTATTCTACAAGAAAGAATAACATGTAAAAAAGTAATGACTAGTACAAAATGTTTTTTCCCAAAACAATCTCATGTTCTGAAATGGTATGTTAAAAAGAAAAATCAGTAGGAAATTATATTTGATTTATTGACTTTATTGAAAGCATCCACTTTATTTCTTTCCTTATCTCTCTTTTTCTTTGTCTTTTTAACATCTTACTCTTGCTACAGGATAATGATTTAATTAAATATTTCTGGCCAAAAATAATATCTTCTTTCCATCTTCAATAGCTCTTATAAATATTTAAGTGAAAGAATGAATAACAAAGTTATTATTTTTTATTTAGTTTAATTTCCTGCATTCATGACACTTGGTTTTTAGACAAGGTTTAAACCAAGTGAGAAAACAGAATATTCATTTAATATAAAATAAAAATACAGAAATGTAAACTCAAATGGGATGGGAGAATTGGTTTCCTAATTTTTGTATTTTAAAAATTCTACCTTATATTATGGAATGTCCAGGGAATTTGCTCCAAGCAAGATGATAGAAAACTTTCTATAGAGTTAATCAAAATTTTAAAATGCCAAGGAAGAAATTATTGCAAGTTAGAAGAAAAAGAATGAGAAATCATTGAAAAGCTGTAGCATTTAGAAAGTTATTCTCAATTATTTGCTAACAAAATAATCTTCTAAGAAAATAAAAGCAATGTTTCTTTCATGTTCCGATAAAAATGATTTGCTAAGATGTCACTCATATTTAAATGACATTTCTAATATCTTTTAAAGTTAAGTACCCATCTTATTCAAAAGTCATTATTAAATAGAGAAAGTTACTGTTTAAACATAATCCTCCTTGAGTTGTACAGAATGACACATTTAAAAATACAAGACAACAATATTTGGAAAACAAATTGAGAACACAAAATTACCACCCTGATATATTCTTAATATTGAATGACATCTTGATATTTTGTTATCAAATAAACACTCTTTTATTATTACTCTACAGTTAGGATTTTAAGGATTTTATATAGTGAAACACACTTGGGTGAAAACTCCTAATAGTAGAAGTGTCCTTTCCCCACTAGTATAACTCAATCAAACAATATAATATAATACAATGATGAGAAGCTATAGCCTTTACCGACAGAGTTGGCATCATGAGCATATGACCTGTGCTCAGTGCTTGGTTTGATGTGCTTTTGTAGTCATATTAAGAGTCTCGATTTTCTTTGAATATTTATTTATTTATTTATTTATTATTTAGTACTGGGAATTGAACTCAAGGCCACTTTATCACTGAACTACATCACCAGCCTTTTCATTTTTTATTTTGAGACAGTCTCACTAAACTGCCTAGGGCCTTGTTAAGTTATTAAGACTGGCCTCAAACTTGTGATCCTCCTGTATCAGCCTCCCGAGTTGCTGGGATTACAGACCTGTGCCACCCCACCTGGCATGAACTTTGTTTTGTACGTCAAGTGTGATGGGACAAGTGAGCATTTTCATGTATGAACAGAGGAGATTCACATAATACATATGCCCCCCTTACTTGCCACCCTTCTCACATAGTGTTTGTGATGCCCCATAAACATAAAATCCTGGGGGGGCTCATGGCTCATAGGTTTGGATGAGAGTTCCCCTAAGGGCCATGTTTTAAGGGCTTGTTCCAGAGGGAGGTGTGTTTTGGCAACTGGTGAAACTTGCAGCAGGTGAAGCCTAGTACAAGGTCCTTAGATTATTTGGGGACTGTCCTTAAAGAGGATTGACCCTAGTCTTTTTCTCTTCATCTTTGCTTCCTGGCTTATGAAATGACCGGTCTGCCCTACCATCACCGTCACACTCTTGCCTTGATGTGCCATCCGTACCAAAGGCCCAAAGCATGGGGCTACTTAATCTGGGGGATGAAATCTCTGAGTTTCTACACCAAAAAACCTTTTCACTTTATCAGTTAATTGCCTTGAGTGTTTCATTATAGTAATACAAAGATGGCTTTAGTACCCATGATGTGGGAGAGTTTGGAAGACCCAAAGTGAGCACAAGGTATGAAAGAGCTAGAACTGAGTAAAGCAGGGTGCTAATAGCCCAGAAACTACTTTCCATTCAAACTATTGTTTTAACACAGAAAGATCACTTTCTAAGAATTATCAATAGTCCAGGAACCCTATCATATCTTTTTTTTAAACCCGTGTTACTACCCTGACTTAACCATCTAGTTACTCTGAAAATCATGGCAGAAGGAAAAACAAAAAACAAAAAAACAGTGCTCTGGCTATTATTCTTTCCTTACTCATTACAAGCTAAAGGTAGAGTTTCTATAGAATATACACAATTCAAGAAGTAAAATAAAGTCAGCTGAGTTACATTTGTTTAGGATTTTTACTTTCTAAGAGTTGACTGTGTATATATGTATCAGCTATGAAACTGAATTGTAGACATTTAGTAGTTCCACAAAATAAGTGTTCTCTATTTGCATTTAAAGTCACATTTCATAAAATAAAGATGAATAACAATATTAAAGTTAATATGAAATTTTACATTTTTTATTTATGACATTAGATAGAAAATTTTTTAAAATATGAAAATTTCAGAGACAGTGACCACAAAAAATAGGAAACATGTACCATTAAAAACAACTAATTTCTGATTTTTTAAATGAGTAATTCATATTTTCTTTTTTACATTAGAGTCTGCAGTTAATTTAGACAGTCCTGTCCCCAAAACACAAGCCCTAGCATCTGAAATATTGGATGCTATTCAAACTGATGGTTCAGCGGAATTAGATGACCATAAAGAAGAACCTGATGGTGACTTCCACCTATAATTCAGCAACTTGGGAGACTAAGGCAGGAGGATAACAAGTTTGAGGCCAGCCTCAACAACTTAGCAAAGACCTAAGCAACTTAGTCAGACCTTGTCTCAAAATAAAATTTTAAAAGGGCTGGGGATGTGGCTCAGTGGTAAAGCACCTCTGGGTATAATCCCCAGAAAGAGAGGAGAGAGAGAGAGAGAGAGAGAGAGAGAGAGAGAGAGAGAGAGAGAGAGAGAGAGAGAATGAGAGAGAGAGAGAGAGAGAGAGAGAAAGACCCTATTATAGTAAAGACTATAATGATCAAGAATGAAGACAGAAACAAAGCAGAAAAGAAGTTTTTATTATGATCAGACTTTAAATATCAAAAAATATTAAGAAATGTTTAAAAAATATGGATTGCATAACAGTATATGCAAAAACCATACAATGCGCCATTCTGAGAAATATAAATTGAGGACATAATTAAACTAATGAAAGTGAAATAATCAAAGCAAGGTACAAAAATTTAAGTCAATTATTTATTTTGAAGCTTCCAGGATATTTCCACTGATACAGGATGAGACTATGGGTCTCTTTGGACATAAACTCCTATTGCATTGCTTCTTCTCTGCTGCTCCATACATGACATCCAGGGGAGCACCTCATAACCAATTTAATAAGTGAGGTACAAACTCTCCAGCCTGATTTATATGATCATTCATGATCTTATTGATTTGTTGATATGCTGATGCTAACAAAAGTGAAGATCTAGAACACTACAATGTGAGTCAGGGATGACCATGAAGGACAATGTCAATGGACAAATACTCCCTCAGCGCAGAACTTCAGGCTGTATATTGGATTGTCACTTTGGAGGGAAATATGGTCAGAAGCAGGGATATGTTCTGGCTCATGGGCAGGTGCTAACAGTTTGGGTGCATGTTTAAGACTTGAGAGGAACAGAATTGAAATATTGTGAGAAGGAAGTGAAGAGCAGAGTTATGAGAATCAATTTGTCAGAATGGGAAAAACAATGGAGATGATTCTGTCCTGGAATTAGATGGCCATAAAAAAGAGCCTGATACTCGAGCATGGTGAATGTGCAACAATGGTCATCCACTGCAAAGAAGGCTTTTAAAATTAAACAGAAAACTTAATTCACTTTGTGGATTTCAGTCTTTCCCCAGTTACATGAGAAAATGTCTAGGCTGGCAGAAATGGAGGTTTTGCATAGGTCCAAATATGGATCTCTTTCCTAAGTTGATCCAGCTAAAAATGGTACTAAGCCAACACCACAGATCAATATTGATCCCCTGAAATGGAATCATTTTTCTAGAAGGATGTATAAGAAATGGGGTGAACTGTGTTGACTATTGATTTATTGACTTCTCAATTCCAAACATATGCTACATACATAAAATTTATATATTTCCATGTTTGTATCTACCCATAGATACACATATGCATGCATGTGAGTGTGTGTATGTATATATATGTATATATGCATGCTTCTCTGTTTCTCCTAAGAACTAAATTGGCTTCACATACATAAATAAATACACATATGTGCGTGCACACCAATGTACAGAACAATTTTCTCACAGACTGACTAATTCTTTATACAACCTTAAAAACATTTTGTCTTTTTATATAATGCCAATTTTGTTTATGTTTTCTCTCATATATGACTCGTATTTTCTCGTTCATTGATTTTAGGTCTTTTTAGTTTTCACTTCTTAGTACATATATTAAGGATACTGTTTTACAAATTTTATGATTTAAATGATTAGCTCTTTATGAAGCAAACTTTCTTCTTTCAATTCAAGATAGATGTGTGTAGATAGTACATATGTACACATATCTACATATATATATTATATATACATATATATATGTATCCACACACACACACACACACACACACATATATATATATATATATATGTATATATATATTTAAGAAAAATTTCACCTAACTGGTATTATGATTCAGCCATCAAGTTTTTTATTATTTTATTAACAGAATTATAAATACACCTATCTTAACATAATTTTATAGTTTAAAACAGAATTTTAAATAGATTTGATCCTAATGGGATTTTCTGATAGACTTCTGTCATTTTGAAGGGGGCTTTCAAATTTTCATCTTCTCACCCCACTAGAACATAATTTCTTTTGTGGTGACCCATTGTGTGTCTTGTTCACTGCTGTACACTTAGCCAATTCAAAGTGATTGACATTCATTACATGCATAATGCTGATTTTTTTTGTTTAGGAAATATATAATGAAAGAGTAAATTATTTTAGAAACAAGTAAGAAACATTTAGTAATTCCGTATTCCAAAATCATTGTTAAATGATGGTCTATAATTTTGTCCCAAATCTTACACATCTTACAAGCTTACAAGCTTTAAAATATAGAGCATGTTTTCTTTTTTAATCCTATGTATTAATTCTACATGAACTTTCCTGTTGAGAAATAAATGATGTGTAATTTTCCTCTTAGGTAATCCTTTGCTTGATACTAATGTCTGAGATGGCCAAAATTCATGATTTTACTATAATCAATTATTTTCCTCCCGAAGACTTGTAGCTCAAACCTTAGTAATATCACATTGTAATAATTCATGGGGCTACAGAGAGATGATGGTGAGGACAAACCATCTTGTTAATTACTCCTTCCCTGATGACAAAGGCATGTCCTACTGAGCTATTCTTTCAGTACACTCTCACTTATCTTCTCAATTATTAATTATTTAAATCTGCTGCAAAAGATTTTCTCCACCATAAGTTTCTCATTAGCTTAATTTCAGTCTTCTTCTAACAAATATGAACGTCTTTTTCTTTGGGCCATGTTTATAAATAGAAAAAGAAAAGTGCCAGTGATTATTATGCACAGGTTCTGAACTGGATTTTAATCCAGGCTGCAACAATGGACGCTGATTAAAAGATATCAGAGTTTTCTTAATCAGAAAACAGAAAAAAAAAAAACATTTGTAGATAGATAAATATTCTATCTGAAGACATAAATCTTTATTGTTGACCTCTTTTCTTCTCAAGATTTGAAGTTGATGAGATCTCCAATTGTTTCTTCCTGATTGAGGTCATAATTTAGTTAAATAATTTAATTCCAACAGCTGTTGTTTTCTTTTTTATAAAAAAAAATAAGCAGAACTTTGTCTGAGTAATATTACCCTATCTGTACAGTATTTTAAAGTATTTTTAAATCTTTAGATTAAGGTGGTTGATGCCAATATGGCAAAAACTGCCACCTCTTTGCAGGCAGACTCTCTGCTTTGCACCTGTATATCTAACTGTTCTTTGAACATTATTAATATCATGCTCAATAGACTACTAAGATATTCAATAGACTCAGCATTTATTGTGCTTCCTCTTTTCACTACATACAATACTTGAATTTCCTTCCTTTCCACTACATTTTACATGCTTCCAATGGTCAGTTCCTCATCCCTCTACATTCTATTATCCTTTCATTCCTTCACTTATTGCCATCTCTAATGCCACTCTTTGGTTCATACCATCACTGTCTTTCTCCTGGCTTAACTGCTTCCTTACCTCTACTTAGTCTTCAACTAGTTCTTTATCCACACTGCAGAAAGAACAGTCTTCTTAAACCCAAAAGATCCATATCATTTCCCTGCTGAAAACTCTGCACTATTAGTTCCTGTAAATACTTCTTGATCCAGACCTCATTTGACCATTTATAATATGTATTAAGTTCCAACAATGGTGAACCATAATCAGATGATCAGAACTGCCATACTCCAAATTCATTCTGATATGTTATAATCCTTCCATGTGGAGGCCTTTTTCTCTTACTCTGCAGAAAGACAGTCCAGATTTCCTCAAACCAAGACCATGTTATATGCTAAATAATTTTATAGATTTTTAATTTAACCCATAGTATCCATTAGCACACCAGTGGAATTAACTATTTTCTCTTCTACTCACTTTTTCTTTTAGTAAACAAGCAACAAAATGACCTAGACTTTATTAGCAGTATAAATTGATATGTAGTATCTAGAACTTGCAATATCTAGAACTGAAAATATGTAATATCTAGAACTGAAAAAGGGAGATATATATATCACACACATGTATATTCTTGTATATTTTCATATATATTGAACTTTCATACTTTATAAAATACTTTTATATATATATGTATATATACATATATGTGTGTGATATGTGTGTGTGTGTGTATATATATATATATATATATATATATATATATATATATATATGTTTATATATATTTATCTTTAATAACTGACTAGAAAATGTTTTCCAGTTGTGGCATCCCTTAAAAGGGACTGGCAGTGAGGATGACTGCCATTTTTTAAAATAAGTAAAATAGTATATAAATATTGATTATCTATTATAGAAAACATATATACTTCAGACTCTCTTCTACATCATGATTTATCCAATAGAGCTACACTGGAATTTCAGTTAGGACAATTCTTTTTTGTAAGGGTCTGGCTTTACATCAAGA
Source organism: Callospermophilus lateralis (assembly GCF_048772815.1). Classification (NCBI taxonomy): domain Eukaryota; kingdom Metazoa; phylum Chordata; class Mammalia; order Rodentia; family Sciuridae; genus Callospermophilus; species Callospermophilus lateralis. The sequence goes on along the minus strand of NC_135308.1, from coordinate 20,092,542 downwards.
TGCTTTGCATTCTTGGCCACTCACTCTGACCATATGCCAGTACCACTGTATGTATTTGTGACAACCGATACACAGTTTTCCAAATGCTGTCTGAGGGGAAATGGGTCAGTAACCTCCTTAGTTAAGAAGAACCACTTTGTAAACATGTGGTGTTTTTTTGTTCAATAGCTTCAGGCTATATTTTGTCAGCATTATATCTTCTACTTGGATAGAAATGTAAAAGGATTACGTAAGTCAATTTTTGGCACCAAGAGTATATTTTGATGATGTTCTATTGGTAACAATTACAACTCTTATTTTAATGTACTACAGCAATGGGTCTCCAAACCATTTTTCTCTTGGTTTTGTGTGTTTGTTTTTCTAAGGCAATGAGCAGTGAATATGACTTCACTTACCTTATTCACTATGAGAGAATATTGGGAAATTTCACTGATATTGGGTTCAGGAAGTAAAAAATCAAAATGCCCCAAAATGTCATCATTGGAACACATCATATTGAATCTGCCTACAAACAGTATTTATTTTAGACATTATTTGCTATATTTGGTAATTACTAAACTCTAAATATGTTGAGCTCTGTGGTGGCTTTAAAATATGTTCATAAATACATCCTCCTCCTTTGAGAAAATAAGTCTGTTGTCTCCTCTTCTATCTTGTGACTTTTCCTTTTCTTTATTACATAACTTTACATATACATAGAATTTGGGTTCATTTTGACAAAATCAGACATGCATGAAATTTGATTTATTCCATTTCAATTCCTATCACCCCTCTCCTTACTCTCTTCCTTCTGCTTCCCCCTATTCTCTTTCCTCAATCTACTGATCTTCCTTTCACTCATTTATTTACATATTTTTGATTGGTGCTTTCTGCATATACATAAAGGTGAAATTCCCTGTCTTGTGACTCTTTTGATAGAGGATATCACAAGCAAGATTATGTGACTTCTAAGGCTGGATCATAAAATGCCTTTCTTGCTGAAAATGTAATTAGAGCTCTGAGTCTCTACGTAAGAAGTCTAGTAACCCAGAGGCTATTGGGCTGGTGGAGAGACAACCATAGACATTCTGATCTAGAGGCTGAAGTGGACTGTGTTCAAGTCCTACCATTGCAGACACCAGATGGCTGGAAAGTCTCCAAATGGTCCTCCTAAGTGTTCAAGTCACCCTAGCCATTTGAAAATTCCAATGTATGATTCCATTCACCATGGAATAAAGGTATAAATATATGAAGCCAGAATCTAGGAATGTAGTATATTTTCAAATACTGCTAAACTTTTGGCTGGCTTTTAATATATCAGTAGATAACCAAAATGTGTCTGTATGTGTATCCATATCTATATGTGTATATGTATGTGGATAGACACATGGGTAAGCTGCTTATAATATATGCATGTACATATAGCCAAGTAATAAAACAACATTAACAGGGGTTATAATGTAAAAGAGGTAGTCTAGATTGCAGTCTCAGTGGTGTGCAGGTTAATCCTAGATGTGAGCAAAATGATTAACCTTGTAACATCAAGTTTCACATTTTTTAAATAAGGCAAAGAATGTTTTCACAGAGGTCTTATGTTGTCAGCATCAACATTATTATATGTGATAGCACTTTGCAAAAGAAAGACTGATTAAAAGAAAATTATTTTCCTGCTAAAAAGACTAATGTCTTTTAAAAATTTTTGTCCTAAGAATTTAATCAGGCATTGTTAGTGTCCATGTGATAACTGTTTCTATAGATTTTATATGATCATTTACAATGTAGCTTTTACAGATCAAGAAGTGAATAGGGCTATGGGCTATGATCATTATCTGCCACTCAAATGCACTGCTGGAAATGCCAAGCATTAGCCACATTTATTAGTTAGTTGTGCCTAAACTGAAACATTTACCAACTAGAATTACTTGAACTTTTTATGAGTGTACTATTAGGAAACACGAACATTGCTTTTTCCAAAGTATTTTTCAAGGGAAAAATATGTACTTGCTATGAGACTATCACTCCTCTAGTTCTAATTCCTATGTCCAAAAGTCAAGAGACTAAAAACCATTATTCCCCATCCCCAAACATATCAACCTTTCTACTGCTGCTTCTTGAGACCACCAAATTAAAATTTATTCCACATTTGGTTTTCTTGCAGCCCTTATAAAAATCTCTCCTTCCATTTACATATACATACTTCAGAATCATCCATGACTCTTTTGTATCTCTTATAAATCACATCTCAAAGGTATTCCTTCAGCAGATTCTATTGATTATTGCTGCTAACAAATCCAGGATCTGAACACTCTCCTCTAAATCCATTGAGATCACTTTGATTTATGCCACCATCTTATGCATTTTGAAATAGCCAACTAACTGATATAATCACCTTCCACATTCATCTCTGAAATAGTCTAAATAACACAGACACAGGATGCTTTTAAAATACAAGGGATACTTTCAATAATATAATGGAGCTGGGCTTAGTGGCATACACCTGTAATCCCAATGGTTCTGGAGGCTGAGGCAGGAGGAATGAGAGTTCAAAGCCAGCCTCAGCAATTTACTAAGGTCCTAAGCAAATTAGCAAGACCCTTTCTCTAAATAAAATATAAAAAGGGGTGAGGGGTGTGGCTTAGTCATTCAGGGTCCCTGTGTAAAATCCCCACTGCAAAATAAGTAGATAGATAGATAGATAGAGAGAGAGATAAGTGACATTGTTATTTGCTGAAACTTTCTGATAGCTTCCTATTTCACTCAGGGCGAAATCTGAAATTACAATGATCTAAACAATCTGGCTGCCTGCTTTCCTCTGCGATGCCTTCTAATATTCCCAACTTTCCTCATTCCATTCTAGCAACCTCAGTCACTACTTTCAGAGCCTTCCAAGCATGGAACCATCTCAACAGATTGCAAATGCTATTCCTCCATCAGGGTCTTTCCTCTCTTTCAGTTCAGTTCTGGACTCTAATATTATCTCCTTAGAGAATTTTTCTGTGAATCCTGATTTATTTCAATTCATATGGACACTTTCTAACATTTACAAAATCGGAAACGACATGATTTTGAACACCACACACATATTCTCTAGGTACAAAAATTACCAACTCATTATCTATTTTAATTATTCACGTTCTCTATTCCCTACACTGGATCACTGATTATTTTCAAGAAAATCTTGACATCATATCATTTTGATCATAAACTCCACACTGCTCAAATGCGTACTGCTTAAATATGTCCTGCTTTTGGCAACATCTGTATCCTTTATTTGCTTTATTTTTCACCAAACACTAATGACGCTCTAAACTTTTATATCAACTCTTTGGTTTTCAACTCTTTTGGTTTTCTTCCTCTCTTTAACCCCTATATGAGTAAGGAATTCACATACTTTGTTCACTGTTATGTCTAATTGACTGTTATGATTTTGTAACAATGCTGGTGCACACACATAGGTGTTAAATAAGATTTGATAAGTAAGAAAATTTATTTCCTAGAGTTCTAAAATATAGCATTAATGTGATTTATCTTTACTAAACATGCATTGTCCCTCTTAGCTATATAAAATGCAGTACACTCCCAAACACCAAATCTAAGAGGTTGAAAGTTAAATTATATTGCTGGTGAGGAATGAGATTTGTTTTGCATAATCTTTACAAAAGGGTTGAATCATAAAACATTCACTTTCCAGCATACTTAGAAGGTGAGCTCTAAATGCTTTAAAAACATTTAATTTACATTTTTTGGAAAAAGAAACAATCAATCACACACTCAATCTAACAATACTTCTGTACACCTGCCAACAGACGAATGCATTCATTAGCTTATAGAGAAATGTATGCCTGTGGAAACAACACTGCATTCACATCACCAGAAAAAGAAGGAAATTTTTTGTACAAACATGCTCACTGGTACTAGTACTGAATACTAATAACATATCAGTACTCTGAAGTGATTAAATATATGCCAAATAGTGCTTGCTGTTTCAATCATTTTAAATAATTTCAACAAATACAAGAATTTCCTAATTCATCTTTCATCTGAAGAGGTGTTCTGCATAGTCTCCTCAGGGATTCATTTAAGGCTGGCTTTTCTCTATTATACTTTGTGTATAGCCTTGGGCTTATTGTGAATTTTCATGGGTGATTTTATTTTATATGAATGCCAGGATCATATACTTTCATTTCAATTCATTATTTCTAGCCTTAGCCTGACCTTTTGGTTTTATTTTTATTGCCACTTTCTCAACCATCAACAATTCTGGTTTTATTGCAATACAGCAATAGTGCTAGTGGCTTTGGAAAATAAGGTAATTGAGACTTGTTGTAGTTTCAATATAAATACTTTCAACCACAAAGTTTTTGCACTTTTCTAATGGTCATACATGAAAATGAATACGTGAATAGACATAACTTAGAAAGGCAAACTAAACGCTGACTTTACATCTGGCCTCTGTTTCTTTTGGGAATAGAGGGCAACCTTGACTATCTAAACAACCTACTCTGTAATTGGCAGCATTTTCAGATTCCTGGACTCCATGTTTTTAAAACAGAAAATGGGAATCAAACCATGAGTATCTTCCATATAAATATTTTCATGGATTTACCCTCATATCTTGGTCTTAAGTATTATTGCCTTGGAAAATAGGTATATTAATAATTGTCACATTGTTTTTCATAGACCACTATATGAAATGAACAAGTAAATCAAAGTGTGAGAATTTAATAACCTAAAAGGGTCTTCACAGCACAATTTGAAAAGAACTCTAAATCAGAACTCAAAAATAAAGGCATAAAACAAAAATATACATTTAGATGTAAATATAAAGCTTCATTATAGTTAAACATAATAGCTTATTTATAAGCTATTATGTTTAACTATAAATAAGCTATTATGTTTAACTATAAATAAGATATTTATTTTTGTGTTCTGATTTACAGTTGGCTAAATATTTTAAATATTGGGTGTTTATAGAGATAACAGGCAAAATCCTGAACAATGAATAGAGAAGAAAATCGTATCAAATGGACAAATTAATTGTGTCTAAAAGAGATTAAGTTAATTTGTATTTCCATAAAGTTATATTAATTTTCTATATTTCCAGTATTAGATATTTTTTGACTCAGATACTGGACTTTAATTTACTATATAAGTTGAGCAGAAACTTAAAAATCATGACTACCAAGAGTTAGAATCTTCTCATATTTGTGACAGCAACATTTTAATTAAAATTTATTTCCTATAAAGAATATTCAGTTGAATAAATTTTAACATACTAAATTGATGAGTATGTTAGTGAGCATCTAAAATAAACCAGCCATTGTGATACGTGGTAGAGATCTGGTAAATGAATAAAATCCCTAACTTTTCACATTCTTCCAATAGAAAGAAGATATGACTGTAAACAAAAATTTTTAATAAAATTGCCAAGCGAAGTAATGGAAGAAAATTGCAGATGGGACAGTTAAATGTTAAAAAAGAAACCATAAGTGACTCAAAATTAAAGTGAAGGCAAATCCATTATGCAATTTTAAAATGCAGGAGCATTCTAGTCATTGAGGAAAACATGACTAGAAAGGCCGGAAGTATCAAGGTGTTTAATAAAATATTTAGGTTTAAACTTTTTACTTTTATAAATAATACAGCAGAAACATCCATACTAAGAACTAACTCCTAAAAGTAGAATGCTGATTTACAGGATATGAACTTTAGAATAAGTCTTATCACTATTACATTTATTATCAGAAGTATTCTATGTTGTTTCACATCACCATTGAAGTACAGTATTTTTTATGTCATAATATTTAGATGACAAAATTATCTTGAAATATTGCATATGAAAACTTTGCTATCCTAGTTCCTTTCCTTCAGAGCTCTATTCTTTCCATGTGGAAACATAAAATTTTCTCCTTATCTTTTATAATTGGTTATATGTACAGATGTGTAATATTATTTATATTCCTCAGAACCCAGGAGATCTCCTAAATAAATATTTACAATACTTAGTTCAAGAAATTTAGAATTATTTCTTATATAATTAGTTTTTTATCTTTTTAAAATTTTTCTGATGTTTTATTTTTTCTTTTATTAATTTTTTAATTTATATGACAGCAGAATGCATTACAATTCTTATTACACACATAGAGCACAATTTTTCATATCTCTGGTTGTATTCAAAGTGTATTCACACCATTTTGTGTCTTCATACATGTATTTTGAATAATAATGTCCATCACATGCCACCATCATTTCTAACCCCATGCCCCCTCCCTTTCCTTCCCACTTGTCTACCCTATCTAGAATTTGTCTATTCCTCCCATGTTCCCCCTCCCTATCCCACTAAGAATCAGCCTGGTTATATTAGGGAAAACATGTGGCATTTGGTTTTTGGGGATTGGGTAACTTCAATTAGCTTTATCTTCTCTAACTCCATCAATTTACAAATGACATGATTTTATTCTCTTTTATTGTTGAGTAATATTCCATTGTGTATGTATGCCACAGTTTTTTAACCCACTTATCTATTGAATGGCATCTAGGTTGATTACATGATTTAGCTAATGTGAATTGTGCTGCTATAAACATTGATGTGGCTGTGTCCCTGTAGTATATTGTTTTTAATTCCTTTGGGTATAGACCAAAGAGAGGGATAGCTGGGTCAAATGATGGTTCCATTCTCAATTTTCCAAGAAATCTTCATACTGCTTTCCATATTGGCTGCACCAATTTGCAGTCCCACCAGCAGTGTATGAGTGTACATTTCCCCCCACATCTTTGCCAATACTTATTTTTTTTAATCCATAATAGCTGCCATTCTGACTGGAGTGAGGTGAAATCTTATAATGGTTATGATTTGCATTTCTCTAATTGCTAGTGATGATGAAAATTTTTTCATGTATTTGTTGATTGATTGTATATCATCTTCTGAGAAGTGTCTCTTCAGGTCCTTGGCCCATTTATTGATTTGGTTTGTGTTTGTGTGGGTTTTTTGTTTTTTGTTTTTTTGGTTTTTTGGTGCTTAGCCTTTTGAGTTCTTTATATACCCTAGAGATTAATGCTCTATCTGCTTAGAAGATGAAAAGATCTACCTTGCTCTTGGATAGGCAGAATTAATATTATCAAAATGATCATACTACCAAAAGCACTATACAGATTTAGTGCAATCCCGATCAAAATCCCAATGACATTCTTTATAGAAATAGGAAAAGCAATCATGAAATTCATCTGGAAAAATAAGAGACCCAAAATAGCTAAAGCAATCCTTAGCAGGAAGAGTGAAGCAGGTGGCATCACTATACCAGAACTTAAACTATATTACAGAGCAATAGTAACAAAACAGCACGGTATTGGCACCAAACGGGTAGACCAATTGTACAAAATAGAGGAAGCAGAGACTAACCCACAAAATCACAATTATCTTATACTAGACAAAGGTGCCAAAAACATGAATTGGAGAAAAGATAAACTCTTCAACAAATGCTGCTGGGAAAACTGGAAATCCATATGCAACAAAATGAGATTAAACTGCTCTCTCTCACCATGCACAAACTCAACTCAAAATGGATCAAGTTTCTAGGAATAAAACCAGAAACCCTGCATCTAATAGAAGAAAAAGTAGGCCTTAATCTCCATCATGTGGGGTTAGGCCCCAACTTCCTTAATAAGACTCCTGTAGTGCAAGAATTAAAATCAAGAATCAATAAAAGGGATGGTATTTTTCTTATTTTAATCTCTGTAGTAGTTCTCTGAAATGCGTCCTCAAACACACTAATTGTTTCAACTCTTTATTTATATCACAGTGTCTTTTCTCCAACCTATAAAATGTTTCCACTAAAACTGCTTGCTTTTGTTTTTGTTATTAATGTCTAAGATAGCCTTTTGGGCTATAATCATGTTGCTTTGAAAATTTGTTGCTGTGTTTTTAAAAGGTTTCTTCTGTGAATTTCATCACTGCTGCTTCCACCAACATCTTGCTTTGCTAATTCCATCTTGTTTTTTCTCATCCCTCCCCACCTTACTGAATCTCTTCATTCTGTACTTTTCCAGAGATGTTTTACTTCACATATCTTCCAATGTCCAAACAAGTCTTATGTTTTGCACTGCTTGGTCAGTGAAAGATTAATTACATGAGTATACATTGTTGTCTCTAACTTTGTGGACAAAACCAAAAGTTTAATCACTTACTTCCTATCTGATGAGGGTTGAGGAGGAAGCCCCTATTTCTGGAAATCTCAGAGTAAATGTAGAATCCTCTTCTACTGTGGGATGGCGAAGCAACTGGGTCTTTGGAGGAAGCTTCCTCTGCTCTTCCTCAATTAACAGCCCACCTGTCTGCAGTGCTTTGTCATTGCTTCTCCTTTATAGGATTTTCTCAGCTATCAAGTAGAGCCAGGAATATTGGATTTTTATACCCACTTTTGGCTTTATAGATCCTACAAGAACTTAAGCTCCTCAGATTGAACTTCAAGTTCCACCACGATGGTTTTATTTGTTGCAATTTTACAAAGAATGAGTTGGGAAGAACCAAAACACTGTGTTCTTTTTAAATGACAGAATTCGTATTGACTACATGTTTCTATTTCTATTCCTTTTCCTTTCCCCTTTGCTCTCTATTTGTGGGACTGAGAAAAATTAAGCATATACGGAGTTATGATGGGAAACAGACATTCTTAAATAGTGGGACTAAGGATTTTAGATGGAATCTCTCCACTGGTTAATTATTGCCTAGTACAGGTCTATTGCCTATAATGATAAGCAAGAAATCATCAGCTGACTTTTTCTGATTTTTGCAAAAGCAATGTTCATTAATATAACTAGTGGCAGCTTTTCTCAAGTAAATTAAACCAAGGTATCAATTTTAATGTACAATAATGACATCAAGCAGAACTCTATATAAATCCAACTTTTAATTTCCTTTTATTTCAAGTCTATATCATGGCCTCCAGTTATTGCTCATTATCACTTGTTGGTTATTATTATATCTCTCTCTCATGTTTTGATTCCACAATTACAATTTATATGGAAATATATAATTACTTCACTTAGTTAGAAATAAAACTAAAATGCTTTTAAAAGTAGAATAATAGATAAAATGGGAACAACCACCAAAATCAGAATGACTTATATTAGAACAAATATAAACTAAAATCTAAACCAGTTTACTACAACTTAAAACACTCTAGTTATAATGAGAGTCATAAAAAGAAAAATTGTCAACCCTACTTATTTTGACATTCTTGAAATCCAAATTTGTTTTACCATTTACTGATCAACATAAATATTCACATGCATATTTATTCACTTTCATAAGTTTTTAAATTTGAAAATATTTCTTACTTTTATATTAAATAAAGCATTTTGCAAATTCTAAGTTCTGAAACTGACATTGACAGAATAAGCACTTTTTTTACTATAGTCACATAAAGCTTGTAAAAAATGTTAGTCATTGGTTCTGGAGAAAATTGTATGGAATATTACTGATGAAATTTTTAAAAATTAAGTTACTGACAGTGCAGAGGTCTGACTTCAAAGTGTAATTTGATCAGTAAATATATAAGGATAAAACAAGCATTTTCTGTCAACTAAAATCTTTCTATAATACTGCTCCACTCAGACATGATGCAGATTAGTTTAAAATATTACAGACTAAAGAAATAAAGAAACTTTAATAAAAGGGTAATGTGTAAGATGGTGAGAAGGAAATTAACATTACTCTTTAACCTCAGTGTGTAAAAGGTGCCATTCTCAATTTACTGTATTTAATGACAGTTTGTTTATATTATATAAAAAACATTATATAATGATATATTTTAGGGCATGATAATCTGATGATATTTGTAGTCACATATTTAATTATTTAAAGTTTGTTTTTTGAAAGCAAGATGAAGTACCACCTACTCACGGTTAACTACTTAATATAATAAATGTGAAATAGCAGCTTTAAACATTGAATCATACATTAAATATCTGGGAAGTGTTTCAGCAGTGGGGCATAGATATGAATGAACTATTTTAATGAACGAAATGCCCAATATTCTCCACCACACATATATCTCAGGGAAATTTTGTTGATTGGATTCAGCCTAGAGAAGTAAAAATTTCCTAGCAATACAAAATAAGATTCTGGAAGATAATTTAAGAAATTTCAAGTGCAAAAATAAAGGTCGAGGATACAATGTACCAGAAATTGGAGCATTTTCGTGTGATTCTAAAGTCCAGATGGAAAGCACAGTAACAGAATCAAAAGGGCACCCTTCTCCAGTCAGAAGGCAGAATAATTCAAATGAAACAAAAGAGAAAGAAAACAGAGCTTGACCATCAGAAACAACAGAGGTTATTATAACAGCAACTGTGGACATTGAATATTAAGCACGCCCCTACTTTAGGATGGTCAGGATTGCAAATTTAGCTGTAGAGGGGCAAATATTAATAAGTGAGTATAGAATACCAGTGTTCAAGTGTTGCCATGTGTTTCTTTGGCAATAGTCAATGTATGATATCGTGAAGCCTCTAAAATCCACTAAGCCACACTGAGGATGAAGTCAATGTTGATGGAGAGAAAGTGTATTCTTCGTGAAATAACTTACTTGGTGGAGCAGGCATCACTTAAATTTACATTTTTTCTAGGCTTTCCAATTATTCTATGTATTTATCTTTAATTTATTCAAAGCTAAATGGGGTTGTGTTTTATCATAGTTGCATCACAGAGGTTTTTTTGTTTTAGTTTTTTTAATTTTTTTATTAGTTGCATCACAGAGTTTTAACCAATGCAATAATCTTTGTATATTTAGACTACTTAACCAGGAAATGCATACTTAAACATTTATAAAGACACTGGGTAGGGATTATTCAAAACAGAAACAACATGCAGATGGAGAATTCCTATCCTATGAAAAGTCATGGTGTCAAAGGCAGAAGAAAAAGTCTCATTGAAATATTCAGCATGATCGAATTCCTATCAAAGAGATATTAATGGTATTACTCATTCTAAAGTCAGTCTAACATAGTATTAACAAAGTAGCTAATATGAGTGAGACATAATTTTAGACTAGTCACTTTTGTTAAGATTTTATATGGAGAGTGTCCATATAATTTATTTCAAAGAAAAAAAAGTAACTTCTTTTAAAATTTTACTAGGAAAACTAGTGTAAACTGTGGGATACTATACCACAATATGTATAACTGTAATCATTTAATTGAATCCTTTAAAAAGTCAACTCATTTTATAGATGAGAAAACTAAGACAGTGGGAAATTCAGGAACTTCTTTGAAATCATATAATTGCTACAAGATACAGGTATGATTTGAATATAGAAACACTTCAACTTTTTGTTTTGTTTTACCATGGTCTTTTAGTTGAAAATATAATTCATTTAAACATTCTCTTATATTGGACACTATGAACATGAGGTTAAACAGCAAAGGTTAATCAATAATAATATATGTGGTTAAAAATAGAACAGATAAAGAACTCTTAACCATATTATCTTCAAGTCCTCCAGGTTTACAGATCACTTCTTTCTTTGAAACACAAATGGAATATTCTAGGAGCCATAGGAGTCTCGGCACCCAGACCCTATATTGGGTCCTGCAACAACTACATTCCATCTGTTTCTGTGCAGAAGCAGCTTTATCTCTGATCTGCCTCTGAGCCAGATCAAACTGCAGCCAATTTCTTTATTAATGCTTGGTAACAAATCATGTTTTCTCTCCTGGAACTCACCTTCTTTCTATACTATTGTGACAATATTGAATACCAAATCCCTTTTTTACTCTTCAAACTGCCAATAATAACATTATTGCATGTGATAGACTTTAAATATTTCATTGAATGGAGAGTAATTTAAAGCAGGGAAATTGTTGTCAAATGGGATGCCACTGCTACTTTGCTTCCTAGTCTCAAGGTCTACCCTACCTGCAGACCACATTTGAAAGTGATCAGATGTCCCATCTGGTTTCACTCAGACTGTCATCCCCAAATTCCAAAACACCTAATTTCTATAATTATCCCCAAATTTCAAAACACCTAATTTCTAAACCTTTCTTCTATGGACTATGCCTAGTTTATCTCCTTCCTCTCTAAATCACAAAGCTCAGTCAATGAATTTCCCAAACAATAGGTCCATGGGTACAATAAGACAGCAATCTCTTATTGTGGGAGCTGCTTTTTCCTTCTCATTACAATGCCCTGGGGAAAACAAAGGGCAGTGATAGAGAGCATTTCTATGTGCTTTAAACAAAGAAAGGATCAGATAAAGTTTTTGAGTGAAAAATAACTTTTTTATGAAAAAGTTACATGCAGTGTTATTGAACCCAAACACCACAATCTTAGGAAAATAAAAATAACCACCATTTTCTCAATTTGGGGGTAATATTTCTTCATTCATTAAATCAAGGGGAGCTAGACCTCAGGATGGATCTTGGAATCTCAATGAATTCAAGTTTATGACTGAGTCATCATAAAAGTTCATTGTGGGTCTAGTAAGCTAGATTTTCAGCTTTCTTCCAATTTCAGAGTCCTGGCTGCATTTCTATAGAAACTGCTGTACCTCAGACCACATCACTGGAACCCAACAGAGAGAAGAATATGCTAGAGCCTTGGTATACCAACTGTTGACTGATGAGAACCTGGTCATATGGTCCCTATCTGGTATGCTTTAGATGTGAAATGTCCCCCCCAAAAGCTCACATGTGAGACAATGCAAGAAGGTTTATAGGAGAAATGATTGGGAAATGAGAATCTTAACCCAATCAGTGAGTTAATCCCCTGACTGTAAGCAAAAATAACCAAAACCGTTTCAGCACCATAATGAAAGTACAAATAACCAGAACGAGAGCAGACTCCATGAATCCTTCTATTCAGCAGCGGAGTTAGGCCTCAGATGACTCACTTTCTGGGTAGAAATATGGCACCAATTACAGGAGAGGTCTGGGTTTATATAGGTGACACATTGGGAGATGATTTAACCATTGAAGACTTTAACAGCACACACCAGTTTGGGCATTGAGGAAACAGTTCATGAGAATTTGAAATTTGTTTTGACTGGGTAAGACTGGAGGGTCCAGAATTCAGCATTTTCTTTTCCTCCAGGGTCTATTGTACTTTCATTGGGAAAGGATTTATTTGGGGAAAGATCAATGTTTGGGCTCTTTCAGAGAGTCCAGGGACGGTCATTTTTAGACTTGATGGATATTTTCTTCCCAGAGATTATCTTGTCTCTGGGTGATGGTTACTTCCTTCTCAGGGATTGTCCTGTTACTGGGAAAAGATGTATTGGGAAAGGATCAATGTTATCAATGTATTGCTGCCTTCTTCCCTTCCCTCTTCCCAGGCCACAGGGTTTGGGGGTTATCATTTCCATATGCTTCACTGATAGGGATTAATTGATTGGTAACTGAAGGTGGGTAGAATGTGGCTGGAGGAGGTAGGTCATTGGAGATGTGTCTTTGAGGCATATGTTTTGTATCTGGCAAGTGGAGTCTCTCTGCTTTCTGATTATCATGTGAGCTGCTTCCCTCCACCATACCCCTCCACCATGTTGTTCTGCCTCACCTGGATCCCTGAGGAATGAAGCCTACTGTGTATGAACCAAGACATCTGAAATCATGAGCCCTCAAACAAATTTTACTCCTCTATGATTGTTCTGGTCAGATCTTTTAGTCACCACCGCAAAAGAAAAGCTCTCTAAACCACCATCCAACCAAAAAGCTGGAAAGAGGTCTTTGGTGTGTAACAAGGAAGAGGATATGGGCCAGAAAGTATCACTGACACTTCCATAGTTCCTATTCCTAACACCACCAAAAAATCCCATTGGACTAGAAATATTTTAATATTTCTATTGTTTGATTCTGACACTTTATTTAACATGAAGGTTTGAAGGGCTAAATCATAAGATCTAAGTAAGATATCTTCTACAGCCAAGAAACTCAACTTAGGGTGACTGTAACATGTTACCTGAAAGGTACGGTTAGTTCTGACTAGTGACAGGGTGTGTAAACAGAATGCTAATTCGTAACTGAACATTGCAAGGCACTTGAAAACTCATCAAAAATGTTTGTACTAACTATAAATTTCAGAGTTCCTAAAGTCTAGGCAATTATTCTTTTTACCCATCAGCAAATTGTATACATCAGATATTAAATCCAGCCTCAGCATATTGCATCTTTATAGGTTTCAGCAGCTAAATCTTCTCATTAAATTAATCTTCCTAAGCATTTTTATATTTGATTAGGCTATGTAGATATACAAAAAGTTTCATTGGCTTTCAGACATTTCACATTATTCATAACAGTCATAATAGTCCTACTTCGTATGAATTTTTTTTTTCTAAAACAGCATTTTTTCTGTTGTTTGATATACCAAATAGGTTTTTTTTTTTTTTCTTTAAAAAAATAGAAATGTTTCCCTCTGTAACAATCCGTGTTCTTTAGAGAAAACACAGGCTAGGAGAAGAAAGCAATCATTATATATGTGCTTTCATGACAAAATATTCAGTTTTATCATTTTATATATATCTTATCCATTGTATGTGTGGGTGTCTGTGGATACATATACACATGTGGTACACACAGCTCTCACTCATTTTTGGTTCAAAAAGAATTTTCTATCACCCTTTTAGATACCTATATTTAAAAGCTTGGACTTCACACACAAAATACCAATTGAAAAAGGAAGAAGGAGTTTGAGGATACTATAAATTTAAACAATTGTTCGGGTAAACAAACCTCCACATACATATGCAGACAATATTCTTCAGGAAAAATTAATACAACATAAGAAGCTTTGAAATGTAGTTGTACAACTTATATGAGAGACATTGAAGGCAATACTCATAATCTAGGGTTTGATAGCCACCTGCAGTAGCCATTGAATGTATTCATTTTTATAAGCAAATGTTCACCTAACTTAATTTGTAAACCTTAAGATGCCTTATTCTCTACAAATGAACTTTCCAAGGAATAACAAGAAAACCAACATCTTAATCTCATTTGAACCTCTCTAACTGAATGGGGATAGTAACCAAAACTTGAATTACTTTCTGGTTCTTAAGGAAGTCATTCAATACATTTGATTTTAAATTCCATTTGTACTTAAATATTATTACAAAATTCTGAAGTTATAGCCTACTATAATTTTCATATTTCATTACACACATGTGTAACAAATATATACCAAATGACATTACATATGTTGTGTGTTATTTGTCTTATACATTACATTCACATGCTTTGTGTATGACATGTGAACATATACATGTCTTGTATAACCATTATCAATTCAACTAATAATAAAGGTGGCCTAAAAGTTCAGGCTACTTGGCATTGAAATTCTAGTTCTAAAGCCACCTTGCTTTGTATATATCTAAACAAATCACTTTTTATTCTGCCAAAATTTCACTGAACTCAAATTTCACATATTCTATTGAGCTACAAGAGATTTTTGGATTTTATTCTTTGAAATTTTAAGTTAATATTGTGTATAATCTTTATATTATTTATAATGAAGTTGGATTTAAGACTATAGGAATTTATACATTTTCTCTCTCTATTTTCTGCTTACTGCTTGCTCCAGATACGACTTATAACTACTACCATAATCTTTCTACTTCATTCCTGACCCTTTGAGACCACAAATATTCACAAACTGAATCATTAGCTCTGTTGTACATGAATCTTAGTTCTATGATATAATTTTTAATTACGTCTTGAGAGATATTAGGTCCAGGGTCCATATGAATGATATGGTCTCTTATTTCCTTACTTCAATGATCTCCAATCATCATTTGATTTTCTGCAGAATATCTTTCTAACAACCAATTTGGAAAACAGCATAATACTTTTCATACCTGGACAGTTAATTATCCTTGCCAATAATGCTTAAAACAAATTTACTTTCATTTAAGAGGCCCTCCCTTTCTCTCAAACAGAAATGTGGGCATTGGTTTTTAAAAGTCACTATGAAGAACAACATTAAGTTACAGTTTCACATCCTCTCTACCATCCTTATTCCATTACTTTCCAAACATACAAAACTTTATCTCCCATTTTTATAATTTTTCTTTGAGAAACATTCTTACCATTGTTTTATGTTTGTAGTATTTAATAAGTAAAAAGCTTTATTTTTAAAGTAGTAAAATTTCTACAAAAGTGATAGATTACTTGAAAATCTTGAAAGTTGAATAGTTTATGAATTAAAAGGGATTAATATATTTTTATTGACTGAAAATATCAGGAAATCATCATATAAAACCTGATCCATTCACTTATTTTCACTTACTTAGTAAACAAAAATCACTTTCATTTAAGACTTATTTTGAGTGTTGTTATCACTATCAAGATTAAAAAAACACACATGTTGCCTGTCTTTTAAGAGAATACTAATGAATGTAGTCATTCATTTCTTTGAAGGAATTAGGTAGAACATTTTATCAAAGTAAAAACAAAGCACGTGTGAATATTTATATTTACATTTTAAGTTCTCAAGCTTACATATTATTTACTTACTTCCAGGTAAAATTTTATTATTAGACCTCTTTTAGTTTAGTGTGTAAGGGGCAACACATTGGTAATGTTTCAAGGTCAATAAGGTGAAAATATCTGGTATATTAGGAAATTTTGTTATTAAGAATGGGATAAATGTTTCTTCATTAACAAAAACAATATTCTTTTAACTGGTGTCCTAAGAATGAAGTAAAGCATATATATGTTTGATTATTCAGATGTTTTCAAAAGTGCATCTGCATATTCAAGTGGTAGCATAATTTTCACCCTGAATTTTTAGTAGCAAAAAATTTAGTTAAGGACTCATTTATTTAACCCAATTATTCATCATTAAAGAGATGGAAAGATTAATGAACAATCAGCTATGTGATTTGTATTTTTATTCAAAAATTTGTGATATTCAACCATTTTTCTCTCCTCTTTCTTTATTTGTGTCCTAGATTATTTTCTTTCAACACTCTATACTAAATGTCAAAACAATCATATGGTCTTACTCCAAAACGGTTTCCCCTTTTTCATTTCCTCTCAACAGTATCACATCTCTTTGCTGGCCTTAAAGCACCAGTTACCTTCATGCACTAGACAATCACGGATCTCCATTTTATTCCAAAATAAAATTTGACTCTTTCAGTATGTGCAATATTACTTTTCTATTTCCTTAACTATACCCTTAGCCCCTGGTTCCATTGACCATGCATCTCTGGCATCATGGTACCAATTTCTCTAGCAAAATCTCCTTCAAAGTCCGCTTACCCCATATAAAAATTCAGACTGTCAGGTTTTCTTAGCAAAACACTGCAATTAATTATCATCAAAGCCCCTACAATAAAGTAGCTTTTTAAGAAGGAATTTTCATCTTTAGTGGTAACTGCAGTGATTAAGTTTGAGTCATTATTCTTAAAAAAAGATGCTGTTCCTACCTCTCTGATGCCCTTCCTGCATCTTCAGTTTCGTCTTCATACTGTGTCTCTGGCTTTGATGAAGCTCTTTGTACATGTTCCAGTCAACCTGCTGCTTTGCACAGATCGTTGCTTTTCCTGGACTTCTCTTCTGGGCATTCTTCAAAATCCAATTCACAGAAGGTGGTGGAGTGGAGTAGGCTGCTGTCCAGACTGTTCCCTGGCATGAGACCAAGGGAGCAGACATGCAGCCCCTTAGTGAAGTGGGTGAGAGAGGGAGTCCACTGGGATTTAAAATTTCATACCCAGAGCAGCACAGGGACTCGGAAGTCTGGATACATTAAAATAGAATTTTAAAAAAGCCCACCATCGCCATGGCTGCCAGAGACAACCCAGCACACACAGAGAGGGGAAGTAGAGAAAGTCCCATTTCAGTCAGTGTCGTGGCTGTTTGGGGGCGGAGAAATCCAAACGTTAACTGAACTTATCTGAACTAAGAGGCTGCAAACCGTGGGCGTCCTAGACAAGCACACTGGGGTGGTAAATAAGTGCACACTGTATCCCAAGTGCCCACAGAAAGCTGGGGTGAGCACACTCTCTCCCAATCAACATCTCGGGACTCAGGAAATCAGAAAACACACACCGAGACACACACAGACACACAGCCAGAGTGTCCCAGCAGGGACCCATCTAGAAATTATCAGCTGAGTTCTACCAGATCTTAAAGAAGACCTAACACCATTCTTTCTCGAATTATTCCACGAAATTAAAAGAGAGAGAATACTCCCAAATAACTTTGTATAAAGCTAGTATAACCCTAATAACAAAACCAGGCATAGGTGATTCAAGGAAAGAAAACTACAGGCCAATATTCCTGATGAACATAGATGCAAAAATTCTAAATAATATATTAGTAAAATGCATTCAAAAGCACATCAAGAAGTTTCATTCCAGGGATGAAAGATTTGTTTAACATACACAAATCAATAAATGTGAATCATCACTTAAACTGAATTTAAAAAAAAAAAATCCCTATGTTCATCTCAATAGGTGCGGAAAAGGCCTTTAATAAAATACAACAACCATTCATGTTAAAAATGCTGGAGAAGCTAGGGATTGAAGAAACTTACCTTAATATCATAAAGGCCATTTATAACAAACCCAAAGTCAACATCATACTACCTGGGGAAAAAACACTAAAAGTATTTCCACTAAAATCAGCAACAAGACAAGCCTGTCCACTCTCATCACTCCTATTCAATATCATCCTCAAAACATTAGTCAGAGCACTCAGGCAATAAAAGGAAATCAAAGGGATACAAATAGGAAAAAAAGAAGTCAAATTATCTCTGTTTGCCTATGATATGATCCTATACTTAGAAGAAACATAAAAAAACTTCACCAGAAAACTTGAAGAGCTTATAGACAAATTTAGCAAAGTAGCAGGATACAAAAACAACACCCACAAAACAATAGTTTTCCTATACTCCAACAGTGATTCAGTCAAGGAAAATGTCAGGAAAGCCATTCCATTCACAATAACCTCAAGAAAAAAAAATTCCTTGATAATTAATATAACCAAGGAGGTAAAAGAGCTCTACAATAAGAACTAGAGAACACTGAGTAAAGAAATAGAAAAAGAACGTAAAAGATGGAAGAACATCCCATGTTATTAGATAGGTAGAATTAATATTGTCAAAATGGACATACTACCAAAACCAAGATACAGATTCAGTGCAATCCCTATCAAAATACCAACAACATTTTTCATAGAATTAGAAAAAAACAATCCTTAAATTCATTTGGAAGATTAAGAGACCCAGAGTAGGCAAAGCAACACTAAACAAGAAAACTGAAGCAGGAGACATCACAATACCTGATCTGAAATTATACTACAGAGCACTGGTAATAATAACTGCCGCAGTCCGGCTGCAGCAGAATATCTGTCGGGGGGTGACGAATAACTTGTGTACGTTGATGCAGCAGGAATAGGAGCCGTTTATTGTAGGATAACAGAGGTATTTATACATTTTGCACAGCTTATCTTAATTAGCATAAACTAGATACAGCAGTCAACCAATCAGGAATCTCCACACTTAATGGCTCGCTTTTGTTACTTTACAAACCACTCCCTCTGGCATTTGGCCAGGCGCCATCCAGACTTGTTTACAGACTTTAACATTTCTCTTGCAAAATAACAGGTGCCAATCTGACTTGTTTACAGACCTTAACAAATAACATCATGGTATTGGCATCAAAATAAACATGAAGACCAATGGAACAGGTTAGAATACACAGAGACAAATCCACAAACCTATAGCCATCTGATATTTGACAAAGGTGTCAAAAATGTATCTTGCAGAAAAAACAGCCTTATTAACAAATGGTGCTAGGAAAATTGGATATCTATATTCAAAAAAGTGAAAAATTAGATCTCTATCTTTCATCCCACACAAAACTCAAATCAAAATGCATTAGACTTAGGAATAGACCATAAACCTTACAACTGCTAAAAGAAAACAGGGTCAACACTTCATCACATAGGTGCTGGCACAGACCTCCGTAACAAGACCCTCAAAGCATAAGAAATAAAACCAACAATCAATAAGTGGGATGCCATTAAACTAAAAAGCTTCTCTACAACTAAGGAAATAATTAAGAGCATGAAGAGAGAGCATCCAGAATAGAAGAAAATCTTGGTCAGCTATTCCTCCAATAGAGGATTAATATCCAGAATACATAAACTCAAAAAACTTAAAAAATAAAACAAAACAAAAGAAATAACAATCAATAAATGGAGGGAAAGAACTGAACAGAAACTTTTCAATAAAGGAAATGCAAAAGGCCAATGTGGAAAGATGTTCAACATCTCTAGCAATCAAGGAAATGCAAATCAAAACTACACTGAGATTTCACTCCCGTCAGAATGGCAATGATCAAGAATACAACAATGTTGTGGGGAGAAAGGAACACCTGTGCATTGCTGCTGGGACTGCAGACTATATAACCACTCTAGAAAGTAGTGCAGAGATTCCTCAAAAATATAGGGCTGGGGTGCTGGGGTTGTGGCTCAGAGGTAGAGTGCTCACCTAGTATGTGTGAGGTACTGGGTTCGATCCTCAGCACCACAGAAAAATAAAATTAAAAAATTGGTGTGAATATACTATGTATACAACCAGACATATGAAAAATTGTGCTCTATATAGGCAATAAGAATTGTAATGCATTCCGCTGTCATATATAAATTTTTAAAAATTTACATTAAAAAAAAAACTAGGGATGGAAACACCATATGACCCAGCTATCCTACGCCTGGGTATTTTCCCAAAAGATTTAACATTGGCATACTACACAGCCACATCAATGTTTATAGTAGCACAATTCACAAAAGCTAAATCATGGATCAATCTAGATGTTCGTCAATAGATGAATGGATTAAAGTATCTGTGGTAGCCATTAAAAAGAATGAAATTATGGCATTTGCTGGTAAATGAGTGGAAATGGAATATATCATGCAAAAATTAGTCAAACTCAGAAACTCAAAATATGCAGAAGATAGCATAAAATAAAGGAAAGAGGGAGGAAAGATGAGATTATATAAAGAACCAATCAAGGTAATTTATAAGCAAAAGAAAGTGTAGTAGAGGAAGAAGGAGCCAAGAGGGGGAAAACAGGAAGGAAAGATGAGGGAAAAGGGGAGATCATGAACATAAATCGATTTCCAAGCATGTGTGCAACAGAACCTTAAAAAACAAACAATCAACAGCAACAAAAAAACAGTTCACATCACCAAGAAGTCTTTCCTAACTCCTATACTTTTCATTATTCCCCATATAATTAACTATCTGGCCCCTGCAGAAGACTTGAAGCTAAACTTTCTCATAGCCTTTTTTTTCTTTTTTTAAAGTCTGAATAGTATAGTTCATGATACTTATTTAATACTCAATAAGTATTCAAATAAATTATAAGTGGCTTTTTATCCACAATAGACTACAAGTGCCTAAACAACAGAATCCTCTGAACTGTTTTATCAGTACCTCTATATTACCAGATGTTGGTTCAATTTATTTAACATTATTAGTGCCCATAAAATAATCAGCTTCCCCTCAAAGGCTTAACCACTTCCTAGGTTGGTTAAAACTGTTTTTATACTCCAACATATATACTTATGCTTATTGAAACAATTTCCTTCTCCCATATACTTAAACAATAAAACTTGTTTAAGTGACCAATAAGTTAATGATAACCCAATCTTAGCACTTGATGTCTCTTAAATTTTTTTTCAGAAAGAAAAAGTATAAGACTATATTGCAGAACCCACAGTGAAGCACAGAACTCTGTTTTGATAGTGCATTTCTCTGTTCATTATTGTAGTGTTTTGATTGGGCATTATACTAAAGCAAAGAAAGATGCCTTCATTATTATATTTCTGGGTGAACTTATTAAAAATCTAGGACCACATCAGGGCCAGAAGAATCCTTCTTTGAGATATAAGCTGTGTTCAATAGCCTCTAAGTTTCACATAGATCAGAAAATTTAGTCCTCCCTCATTTCTACAGTGTTGTATTTATAGCCAAGAGGTGGCCTTTCCCTACAGTAATATTAGCGTTTCCTATGGGACCACAATAAGAGAAAATATTTGTTTTAAGCAAAGAATGAATAAAGATATTTTTACTCTTATTTTGATAATGATTGACTAGTGTTATTATTTAGTATTATCCAATAAGGAACTAAATAGTCTAATTAGTCAATTAATGATTGTTCTTTCACTTACATACAATATTTTTACATTTTTGAAAGGTAATTTAAGTATGAAAATTATGATAAGGCTATTGATAAGATTAAAGAATATAAAACAATGCTTCTAACACAGGGCTAAGCAATATTTCCAATAAATGACCAGATCAACTATTACATTATATTGAATACTATCAGCAATATCAGTAGGCAATATCACAATGATACGAGAGCACCAAAAATATCTTCCAAAATTTATTTCAGTAAAAATTCTGTTGGTCACTTTTTAAGAGAATTCAGATTTATTTTTCATTTAATTCCGATATAAAATATAACCACCACTTTGTTAAATCCTATACATTTGAAATACTTTTTCCACAATAAAATTTCAAGACTCATGACATATCTTCATATAAATAACAAATCCATTATAATTTTTACATAAAATACAATGTTCGATTAAGTATAGAAGTTCTAAAAAACTAAACATTCAGTTTTCCAA
The DNA here is from genome assembly GCF_048772815.1 of Callospermophilus lateralis. Taxonomy (NCBI): domain Eukaryota; kingdom Metazoa; phylum Chordata; class Mammalia; order Rodentia; family Sciuridae; genus Callospermophilus; species Callospermophilus lateralis. Next base: position 20,069,925 of record NC_135308.1, on the reverse strand, counting down.
ATGAAAGATGAAATTATTCCTCCTAAAGCTAATAGAGAGTCATATGGGACTTTTTCCGAATCTGTAATCAACACAAAACTGATCATGAAAATATGTCATTTAGGTATTACTATAGTTTTAAATGTATAACACTTACCAAAAAATTAGTCTTTTGATTCTTTGAGGTTCCTGCTATTCAAAATGTTATGTTTGATTTCGAAATCCCTCATTGTTGAACATGGAAAGTATAAATCAACATTTAAAAACAACAATAAATTTATTCCTTTTAAAATAACAATTTACTGCAAGCCTGAAATATCTACTGCTGGCTAATCTTTTCTTAAATAGAGAGAAATGTGACTTCATTCTTAATATGCCTACAGGAAATAAAACAATACTATTTTTGTCTCTGTCATCCCAGTATTTAAAAGTTGTTGCTCTTTATTGCAATTCATTCTGGTCTTCTTGTATGCACAGATAGGCTATAAAAGTTTCCTATGTCAATAAATTGATTTAGTATTTTTAAAAAGGAATTTTTAATACAAAGCAAAGTATTTAATAAATAATTTCAGAGTTGACATTGTGGTAGTAAAAATTTTGGTAATATTATACTAATGATGTTTGAATACTCTTCCAAGAAAAAAGCAAGATAGTGGGTTTTATAACTTGACCCTGAAAAGAGAAATAATTTTATGTATAAGCAGATGAGCCAAGTTTGGTTAATAAAACAAATCATTTTACCACATGTACTTTTATTTGTGAGGACTTCTTGTTTCACAAGAAGATGGATTCCATTTAGCAAGAAACTTCACTCATTTCATTGGATCAAATAATGGAGAATGTGACTTAATGTGTTGAGCAATTTCTACCAGAGCATGCCTCCAAGTTGAGATTTGTAATGATTTTTAATTTTTTGAATGCATACAGATAAGCTTTATTGATTTGAAAAACTATTTTACATTTTCATCATAATTTCAGCCATGACATTTATTTTGACTGGTACATAGAAAGACCTTAATTCTTTGAAATAGTAAACAGAATTGAGAGTATAAAAATTGAATTTTTAATGCACTGAGTTGATGTAAAAAGACATTTTCCACATCAACATACTCATCTGACAATCAAGAAACATGTCCTGGAGCTAGAATTAAGCTGTAAGACTTTGTTTTCTCTCTTAGCGATTTATAGAAATAATCCAGTGTATCAAAAAGAAATATATGATTTATGGGTAGGAAGTTAGTCATGTAGAAAAGATTCAGTAATTACCAATGAGAATTTTCAAAAAATATATTTATGTTAATCCACAAATAATTGAAGCTGAAGGAAATGCGTTAAAATGTTATTTTTGGAGACACTAATATGTACCATGGAGGATGTATTCTGCCTTATTTTCATGGAGCTGGCTTCTTTTGTTTAAAGATTTGTTGATTTATTATTCAGATGTATTCAGGGGCAAACATTTTTGCTGTATTTTTCTTTCAGTATCCAAAGTTATAACAGTAATTCTTAAATAATTCAGTATACAAATATCCAGCTAGGATCATGAATCTGCAATTGCAGAATTCTTTTCAAAAAATATTTTAACTTTATATTAAATTAAATATTTTATCTCATTGCCAGTAGGTTTCATGAATAAAGTTACAAAGGTTAAAGCAGCCAAAGATATGACGAGAGGCTGATTAAATAAATTAGTCCCCAAAAAATAGTTATTTATTTTTTGAAATAGATAAATATAACCCCATTTCTTTATCTGACCCCACAATGTCAACTTAAGAAAAACTTGCCTCTGAAATACAATTATAAGTGGAAAAAGGTTATCCTCAGAAAGTTGATTCCTTATAGATTTCAGGACTCTGGTTCTATTTTGCCATTGGTCTAGGAAACTTCTAGTCTTCTATGTTTTTCCTGTATAAATGCCTCCAAATCAATATCTTCCATGAGTTCTTTATGGCATGGTTCAGAAAAAAATTCTGAAAAGAAATGAAGGTCTTATAAAAACAATGTGTAGAAGATTACACCATCATCAATGCAACATAAGAAACTTTTAAAAATGATGTTGATAGTCCATACATGTGTTTAGAGTCAATCTTTTTCAAGACCCAACACAGCTGGGTGCACACATTATCAACTAAGGAGAGCTCCAGAGGAGACGACAGCACCAATATTTTGAAAGCTGAAGGAAGATGTAGCTGATTCAGTCTCCCAAGAACATGGACATATTTGTTAGCTTTGTGTGAAGCCCAGAAGCAAGCAGGGACTCAAAATTCAGCCCAGCAAGGTATGTCTCCAAGAGACAGGTGGGACTGGACTCACTGTCTCCCAGATCCTCTCTACCTCCCATGCTGCTGGATAACTCTCTTGGCAATGATCTGGGTGGAGAAGCAAGTTTCACTTCTGGGACAGCTTGAATCACCATGGCTCTAATCTCCACAGCTGGGAACCTCATTGCCAGGGATGGAACTGGGATGAACTATTGTCTTTGTTACCTTGAGTGAAACAGTAGTACATGCCATAAGAAGGAAAAGGGGGGGGGGGAATTAAAATGATCATATATATTTTATTTCCCTAAATACACATAAAGCAAAGCATGTTAATTCAAAAAATATTTTTAAAATGTGATGTGAGAATTTACTATTTTGATGAGTATGTGTATGTTGTTTACTTGAGTTCTTTCTTTTTCCTTATCATTTTCACTTCTTTATGCTCATTATTATTTTGAAATAGTATTAAACTTTTGGGGGTTCAGATGACAATTAGCAGTATTAGAAAAAATTTATTACCAAATGAATATGAAACAATCACTCATTTTAACAACTCATACAAAAGTAATATTCTCAAATCCGTAAGATAACTATTAATAAATTAAATAATTAGGTTCTTTTGATAAAGAGTCAAGAATTTAACAGCTTATTACTAGATATAAATTTTCTATTAATTTTTTTTCTGCTTCCAAGAAACTGGGTTGACTTCATGCTCCATTTAATCATTCAAAATGAAAAGAAAATAGGACATAAACTTAAGGGAGTAAAGATACTTTATTGTTCTTTGATCCAGAAAGTGAAATATTCTTGACTTCAAATATCCCTAAAGATAGTGCTATCATTTTAAAATTCTATCCTTATTATTTACTTACAAATTTTTATTCCCAAAGTGAAATATTCTACCTTTTCTTATTATATATGAACATTTTGCATGTTGCTATTCTGAAACATTTCTGAAATTTCTCTGTAGCAGAGAATTTGATTCAGTCTAATTTTCTTTATAACTGAGAACGTATAATATTCTTTTGTAGTTAAGATGAAAGATAACAGAAAAATATCCATTTCCAAAACATGTGTATAAATAAACACAACAATTGCAATTTTAAGCACTTTTCAATTAAACACCATTTTACAAAAATTATAAAAGCAAAAATTCCTTCTTCTCTAATGACAGATATTTTTCTCCCATACATTAAAAGTAAGATTTACAAACTGTTCTCAGAGCACCAACAGACTTTCCTACTCATGCATTTTTTCTTCCTCATATCAGACTTTGTTCTTTATAACAAGTAAAATGGGGACTTACTGTTCAGATGTTCACTAATTTCCATATTTAATAGTCAGATAATAACTTCTAGCTTCTGTCATAAAATAATTATCTTCAATTAATTTGACAGCACTTAAAAAATAAGCATTGTTCAGTGTTTTCTGGTTACTTTAAACAACAGAATTTTTTATTCCAGCAATAATCTCATCCTTCTAAAGTGAATAGATAATTGTCCATAGTATTATTCCTTAGGGAAATTTTCTGCAATCAGGCTTGGGCCCAGAGAGATTTTTCTGGGAAAAAAGAAAACCAGCATATATTTTAGCAGTTATATTTATCAGGACAGGTTTTATGAATTGGAAAACCAAGGGGGTCACAAAACACAAGTGATTTTTCCCCAGTGGACTATTTACAGAGTTCTAGGGTAGCATACTAAGCAGAAGAGGAATGTGAAAGCCCCTGGAATTCAGAAAATACCTCATTAGAGAAAAGCCTGACAAAAATATGAGACCATACTCGCCCTCAAAGCATTTGCTAGATTATGAAATAATGTTGGGGTGAGATTTAAGCACCAAACTGAAACCATCTGAAGTAGGTAGCTAAATCCCCCATACCACAGTCCTTTGGTGATTAAATATTACATATAACTTAGGATGAGACAGAGTTCCACATAAATTGCATTTTACTATCTTTTCTAAGATATCATTGTTGAGGAATGTTGTCCAAATAGAACTAAATGGATCAAGCTGGGCATGGTGGCACAGGCCTATAATCCCAGCAGCTCAGGATGAGATAGGAGGATCGTGAGTTCAAAGCCAGCCTTAACAAAAAGTGAGGCGCAAAGCAACTCAGTGAGAACCTGTCTCTAAATAAAATACAAAGTAGGCCTGTGGATGGGGCTCAGTGATCAAGTGCACTGAATTCAATCCTCAGTAGCAGAAAGAAAGAGAGCAAGGAAGGAAAGAAGGAAGGAAGGAAGGAAGGAAGGAAAGAAGGAAGGAAGGAAGGAAGGAAGGAGAAATAAGTGGATCAGTACGTAAACTTATGACAATAATGTCACTCAATTCTTTGATCCCTTTAATTTCAAATGTGACTAGAGATTAGATACAAAATTCTATTTTCTATGACCTACACATTGTCAACTTTTATACATGTTTTTTCCATATACTGAAATAAAAGATATGGAAGTCACTAAGTTGTCAAGTGTTTAATACCTATTTATTAGGTTTATTCATTTCAGAACACTCATAGTAATGCCTTCAATTATTCACCCAGGCCACGCACCACAGTCAGATCATAACTGTGTGCTGGATGCCATTCCTTGTGAAATGAGGAGTTTTGAGAGGATACATAGTCTCAGAGAATGGCTCTCAGGCATATAAATTTTAGATAGTGCATAGATATTTAAAATCTGCAAATTGGATCATTAAAAGTATAGTTTTCCCACTGCCCTTACTAAATCTTTCTGTGTTTTAGATGGTACCAACACACTGTTTTGAATCATTGATAAAGGACACCAACATTTGAAATATGGGCAGATAAAGAAGTACTGGGAAAAAAAAAGAGAAAGATACAAGGAAAATCAGTAAAATGAAATCAAATTATGAAAATTTGGTTATAAAAGAATGTGATGAGTCAAGCACAAAAAGAGAGCATCCGTTTCATGTCCCTGCATGGTATGGCCACCTGCCCACCTTGGCAGCCTCTCGCCTTGTTCACTGTGCTCCAGTCCTGGATCCAAGAAAACATCATACTCCTCCTTGCCTTAGGGTTTTTCCACACACTTATCTCCATGCCAGGAAAGATATTCGCTGTCCTTGTCACCACATTCATCCCTTTCCTGGACAATTTGCAATCATGCTGCAGGCCTTATATTGATATCTAAACCTAAGGCAAACTCCCAAGCTCACATATTTGGTTATGTCCTCTTTTTTCCACACCCTAGCACCTGCATTAGCCTTTTATTTGGGAACTTTTGATAAATCATAATAATTTGTGTTTATTGGTTTAATTGCTCTATCCCTTGCTGAACTCTGTAAGCAATATGGCAATTGAAGCTGTCAATCTTGTACACTGACATATCACAGCTTTTCTCACTGTTAATTATAATCCTTTGGAGTGGGTAATAGGTAGAATTGCAAGATATTGGGGAAAATTTGCATATGGACAGGCATTTCTTGGTTTCTTTAATTAATATCACTTAAATATTTTTTCCACCTATGAGCTAATAAAGACTGAAACATTATATTTAGTTGGTAAATTTCTTTAGCCTTTATTGTTGTTATTACTGTGTCCCTCATGATATTCACTTTTTCTTAGAGTCCAGGCCAGCTGCCTTATTATGGGATATCTTACTCTCTAGTGTTCTCACAGATGATATGGCTTTGGAGAAGGGTCCTAGGTGTTCCCTGAGAAAAGATGGAACTGGATGCAGGATTGACAGGAGACCTCCGCTGAAGTGAGGGAAAAGGATTTCAGCACAAGCAAGTCAGAGGCATAGACAAAGGTTTATTTGTAAAAGTAGATTTACATCCAGGAGAGAATGCTGGTCATCTCTTTAGCTCCTTGGGGTAAAGGGAGAATGGGGTCCTCTGGACAGTGAGATATGTGCTTTTGGGGTTCCCACCTCTTCTTTTAAAGGAAACTTGGCGAAGGGTGGTATGGGAAGGAATGCAGGAATATCAGTCTGGTGATCTCAGGGCAGGTTAGGGTGGTCTGGTCCATCTCAGGATCCTTAGACTGATGTGGTCTTCATTATCTAATCAATAGATAGCAATAGAAAGCTCCCCTAAATTGTGGATTTCACAAAATATCATTTCTGTCCTTATTTAATCTATGTATTGGGTAGTTAATGGTGCTCAAGGTAATTCTTGTAAGTGAAAGGATTCATGGTTAAGGTTAAGGTACAGATTTCCCAGGAATTTGAGAGTGACAAGTCTGGGCAGAAACTAGATGAAAGAATGACCAGGCCTAGAAAAGTATGTGGAACTTCTGAATTAAAATTTTATTTCTTTTCCTTTCTTTATTTCTTCATCCTACTTATTTCTTATTTCTTTCATTACTACCTCAGTCTAATTGTTTCCTCAGGATTTAGTTTTGATTAAACTTTTTTGATTAAAAAAAAAAAACCTGCTTAAGATTTTTTGGCATTGAAAGTTACCTTTCCTTTCATCTGGAGAGAAATTATAATTTTTCCTTATTTAATAATACAATATGTTAACTGGCTTATAGATAATATGTGCTTTTATATTTTGAATAATAGTTCTCAAACACTGTACCATATCCTCCAAAAATGAATAAGAATTATTTTTTAAAACCTTAAAAGGGAACTATGAATTCTGGTCCTGTATCAGCTACTAAAAGAAGCAGGAAAGAAAACAGTCAAATGCATATAAGCCATACATTAATGAACTAATGCACAGAATGAGAAGTATCATTAATAATATTAATCCCATTGTTTGGCAGGTGAGGCAGGAGGATCTCGAGTTCAAAGCCAACCTCAACAAAACCAAAATGCTAAGAAACTCAGTGAAATAAAAAAAAAAAAAACCCTCTAAATAAAATACAAAATAGGTCTGGGAAGGTGGCTTAGTGGTCGAGTGCCCCTGAGTTCAATCCCTGGTATCCATAATAATAATAGTAATAATATTGTATTGCACAATGAAATTTTGCTAGAAGAGTAGTTTTTAGATGTTTTTAACATATACATACAAAAAAAGGTGATAGTTCTGTAAATTTGTTGACTACTAATCATTTGACTATATGCATATTAAAACATCATTGCATCATTGAATACTTCAAGTATGTACAATAAAATGATTTTAAAATATTATAGGTATTATTTAATCACCCTTCTATGTTTACTTGTAGCATTTTTACTCGTATTCATAAAAGCCAAAGATGTCATCATGTTTCCAGTTTGCCTGAAGACTATAGCTCAAAACCATGATTTCAATGTTAATCACCAAAAGGTCAATCTCAGAATCTCAATGAAAACAAATTCATCTACAAGGTGCTTTTTTCTAGTACCAGCATATTTAAGTGCTTCCCACTTTAAGTTGACATTATCACTGTGAGATTGTAGCAGGGACTTTAAAATTCAGGCTTTATAGAAATATTTTAATCTAAATATGGATACATTATGGAAACCATGTTTAAATCAAGATTCAGCAGAATAAGAAGAGGATTAAGTGAAAAGCAATTATGATTTTCAATCTTCAGATTATTTTTAAGGTTATATTTTTAGACAAAGATTCTATTTTTTCCACTCCTCTGACTCTACATTTAATTCTTCCATTAAAGGGAATGAATTCTTTCTCTTAAAAAATTCATTGTTAAGGAACTTGCAACCCAAATTTCCCTGATATGATCATCATCTATTTAAAATCTTTTCTTGAAAATTTTTTAACTATTTAGCTTTTCAATCAAAATTAATAATAATAATATTATATAATTCATTTGATCTTATGTCAGAGGATGAGAAAATAGAATCTTTCAAATACTTTGCCCAGAGAATCCCTGTCATCAAGATCTGTTAATGCATAAAATGCCCCATTTTTATCCCAATGCAACAGTAGGTATCATGTAGAAAATTTAAATATAAAATATTGTAGTTTAGCCAAATGTAATACTCAGTGGCTGGGGAAGCTGAGGTAGAAAGATTTGAGGTTCAAGTTCAAAGCCAGTTTCAGCAATTTATTGAGGCCCTAAGCAACTTAGCAAGACCCTGTCTCAAAATTTTAAAAAATAAATAAATAAAAATAATAAAAGAGGATAGGATGTGGATCAGTGTTGAATAAGCCCTTGGTCAATCTCTGGTACCTAAATATAAATTAATTAATTAATTAATTATTAAGAGTTTATAATAATAAATAATAAAGCTTCATTTAATTTTTAAGAACAATCAATGCTCAGTAAGTTTTAAAGGAGCAATTTAAAATTAGAAATGCTTAAAACAAATCATAATTATCCTTTTTCAAAAGACATTAAGCTTCATGTTTGTATAACTATAACAAAATATGATCTACCGTCATGTATAACTATAAAAAACAAATTAAAAAAATCAAAATATAAAATCCAAAAAGTTCATGTTTATTTAACTATATTAATCATGAACCATCAAAACATGATGAATGTAGCAGATTCTATGTAGATTCTATAAACAATGTCATATATGAGTAGAATAAAATACAAAAATTTTTATAGGGGACCTGCATAGTTTAGGACCATGTAGTTATTTGGATGGGCTCAGAAAATCATGTCTTATTCGTAGCAGAATGTGGTTGGGGAAAAAGCATGATCACACTTTTTATTTGAAGATATGTTTTATTTAATTTGATATGATAAGTTACCTGTAAGGAACAAATTGTTATGGCAATAAAGCATATAAAAGCTTACCAAGAAAACAGGTTAGGATCCCTTCTATCTTGTACAAACACCCAGCCTGACAGGTATATAGTCTCTCCTGGCAGACCAGGGAATTGGTGTAACTCCAGTTCCTCAAATAAAAAGAATGGCCCATAGTTAAAAGTTCTGCAAGTGAAACCAGCTGGAAGATGGCAGACTGAGGTGGGTTCCTATTCTCAAGGTATACTGGGGCAATGGAAAACGTTTCTGGCATGGCAGAAGTGATAGAATAAATGATCCCAGGGATAAGTAATTTAATTGTTCAATCTTGGTAGTTCATCCACATCATTTTACATTGAATTATTTTTATTATATAATGAAGAAGTTCCAATATGTATAAATAATATCTGTTCTTTACTAATGCCACTAAACTTGAAATGTTCCATCTCAAATGTAAAGTGATATTCTACTAGTGGACTAATTCAAATCGTCATTTTATAGAAAAAAAAAATATAGGAAAATATAAGAAATTTTGGAAAGATGAGAAGAAAATAATATTTGATTAAAAGTCACCTGACTCAGGTTGAAATAGTAATTTTCTTGGGTGCTAACAAGTTTCCTATATTATATTTACTTAAGAATTATATCTGCAATAATATTTTTTTTCTCTCTCAAGGAGATTATTAATTATACATTATATAGGTTTCCATTCTCAACCAGGTATGGGGTGATAGCAATTTTAGAGATTCTCCTTTTGAATAATGAAATCTTTAAAGATCTGTTGTAAGAAAATAGACCTCTTATGTATTTGTGCCATCTACTGAAATTAAATTGTATAAAAACTTTAACAAAATAATTCCTTTTCAAAATTTAGGATAAAATTTATTGAAGAATGAAAATGGAAGTTTAAGGAAAGTTTACAGAATGACTTGTAAACTGAATTGTGAAGTATCTGCTCAAGTTTTTATATATATATATATATATATGAATGTTGCTGAACATCAACTAGCTATATTTAATTTTCATCTGAGTTTATTTAAGTTCCTGCTATCCATATTTACAATACCGTGGCAATCACATCTTTTGCAACTAAAAGTATGGTCAAAATTTTTAGATGCTAATATGAAATATGTGAGAATCTGATATTCAATGCCTTATTTCAGACCCCCCACCCTGCCCAGCATTTTCTGGAACATGCTTGCTCCAGATAAACTCATTTCATCTGTGAATTAAATTGTCATCACTCTGCTGATCACTTTCTTAAGTCTGACCCAGGTCTCTTTGCTGAATTCTATCCTCACTCATTTAATAGTTTAATAAAAATTTAATGCTTACTATATCTAGGTACTCCTTTAGATTATTATGAATAGTGATAACAACAAAAATACTCTAGTCCTCATATAATTACATGCTCCCATAGTAAACAGTCAGTAGGCAAAGGACAATTCAAACTTTTACTCTGCAGGATTCAACATGGTGGCTCTAAGAGAAACAAGACAATTGAGGAACTGAAGAACATCTAATCTTAATTAATATTTACTACAAAAAGAAAGTAAAATATCTCATTAATAATTTTATATGGGATATATATTAAAATATTTTGGATATACCAGATTAAATGAACTATATTATTAAAATTATATTAGTCTTTTATTTTAGTATTTTAATGGCATGATTAGAAAAATAAAAAATTATATATATGACTCATTGTGAAGGATATAGAATTGATGATAACCCCCCCCCCCGCCCCAAGACAGCATGTGACCTGGGAGGAGGAAAGGAGGGAGAAGCCAAAACTTTGATCCTTCCAATCAATCATCTCCCAGTGACAGAAGCAGCTCTGGAAGGGAGATAACCATCAATCCAAGATAGCAGTCCCTGAGAGGAGGGATCCTTTCCCAAATAAATTCTCTCCCAGTGACAGTGAAACTACACATCAATCTTGTCCCTGTGTCAAGATGATGACCTCAGGAGGTCAGATGAGCACTGGACTCGGAACCCTGAACCCTCCACCCCCTCCCTGTAAAAATACTGCCTAATTATAAAAACTGGGCCCAGTAAAAACAAGTTCCAGATGTTTGCAACATTTTGCCCAGGCCCTGTTGAAGCCTTCAAGGACTAAGAAATCCCCCAATGTAACCTATATAAACCCATACTTCCCCCATAATTAGTGCCATTTTCTACTCAGAAAGTGTGCTCATGAGATGCCTGATTTCACTGGCAAATAAAGGCTTTGCTGAATTAGCAAGGTTTGCACCTATCTCAGTCACTTTTGTGTTTATGTTGGGCAGTGCTTCAGTACTTAATTTAATCTAATATTAGGGAGCAACCTGTGCTACTAAGAAAAGTAGTTGAGCCTTCTGTTAAAACTGGGAGGTTGGCAAACGCCTCTTTAAGGATTCACTATTGAGCATAGATCTGAAATACAAGGCCAATCTTGCAACTATCTGGAGGATACTCCAGGACGAAGAAACAGGAAGTACAGATTCCATAGATTAGAATTGAGGTGGAATGGTGAGGCTGGGAGGCCTCTTTCCCCCTGTCAACCTGTTCTCCTGTTCTACTTTCAATCGTGGGTGCTTTACTACCCACCCATTTAATTTTTTCAGCCTAGAAATCTTTCAAACTGTCTTTTCTCTCCCACAGTCCATTGATTACAGACCCTGCTTATTCACTTCCTGTCAGTTTTGCTTATTTCACCCCATCTTCACTCCCTGTGTCCAGGTTATCAACATTTTATGTCTCAGTCACTGTCTTTAAAGAGATCTGCAAGCTTTCAATCTTACCTACCACTATATCAGACAGATCTTAACCAAGTTATGTTGTGGGATAGCCCCAAATCTTAGTGGCTTATAAGACACTTACACTTTCTTATGTTGTTTTTTTTTTTCTTTCATAGATGAGCTTTATATCTGTCTTGTGTCTTCTTCATTTGAGACCCAAGTACAAAAGAAAGGATTGAAGGAAATCTGGGATTGAGGCAAAGGAGATTAGAACTACATAAAGGTTCTAAGAGCTTCTGCTTGGAAACAACACATTCATTAACCTTGTTAAGTGTCTGAGTCTGATGTCATTATTCCTGAGTTCTGATCCTCTAGGAGAGTGAGACCTTGAAAAATGACCTGCAAGAACGCACCCCCCTCCCCATGTTGCTGAACTTGACTCAAAATGTTTTTAAAGCAAAAACATAATCATTTTACTCATCTGTTTAAACTCAATTCATATTTTTCATTATTAGAACCAATAATTTGAATTTCTTAAAATAATTAAAAGCCTTTTCATAATCTGCATTATGTGGGTTTTTCTCTCAATTATCTTGTTTTCCTATGTGTTGGAATCTTTGGTCTGTAATTAAGGTCCCAAAAGCCCACTTCAGGGTGATTTGTATTCTTATTGGCAGGGAGAGGGTTAACTTCCTCAGCCAAGAGAATAACTCTTAGAATAACAGGTAGACAAGAAATGTAACATCCCATTGATTTAAGCCAAAGCAGGACCAAAATGGCCTTAGGCAAATTGCTTTATAAAAGAAAGCATATGGAGGGCCAGCTACATATGCTCACATCTATTACCTATCAAATGTTCCCCATCTAGAGAGAAACAAAAATTCATCAGTGCAATATTAAAATGTGAAATCCACAATTTACAAAAAGATAATATTCCATAACTATGTTTTCACCAAAAAATGCAAGATTCATCTAATAAAATCAATGCATTTCACTTTATTAACAAAGAAAGAAAAACATGAACCTGTCACTATTAAAAAAAAAAAGAAATCATAAATGAGACTATTTGATGAGTGTTACATGGTAAAAATATTTTTTCAAAATAAGATAAATTGTCAATGAAAAAAATTTAATTACAATATTTACAGTAATACATTATATAGAAAAAAAATACCAGTGGCATGGCATCTGCTGGCATATACCCAGAAAATTAATTTTTTTTATTGGTTGTTCAAAACATTACAAAGCTCTTGACATATCATATTTCATACATTAGATTCAAGTGGGTTATGAACTCCCATTTTTACCCCAAATACAGATTGCAGAATCACATGGGTTACACATCCACAATTTTACATAATGCCCTATTAGTAACTCTTGTATTCTGCTACCTTTCCCCAGAAAATTATTATTATGTGTTTTAGTCAGTTTTAGATGGGTGTGGTCTTGCCTGTTCCTGAGATGCCCTCAAGCCATCTTTCATATTATCTCTGGGCAAAGTCTTTAGTATTTCTTTAGTGATGGTAATATCTTTAACAAATGCCATTTCCTTAGCCCTAGTTTTACTCCTGCCTTTCAAGTCCACATTTTTCAAATCTCTCTCTGCTTTCTGATCACCATGTTAACCCCTCCCTCTGCCACAGTCTTCTGTCATAATGTTCTGCCCTCTCCTCAAGTACAAAGCATGGAGCCAGGATTCTATGGACTGAGACCTCTGAAACTCTGAGCCCTCAAATAAACTTTTTTTCTCCTACAGTTGTTCTGGTTGGGTCATATAGTCACAGCAGAGGAAAAGCTGACAACAGAAATTGGTACCAGGAATGGGGTACCCTTCTTGCACAAGGGGGCCTAGAAGTTCAACATGCTTAGCCACCCAGGCACTCATAAACTACTACAGCCAGGGTCCCTGTCAGCAGACTTGGCATCAACCACATGGTGCTGGTTCTGTAGGAATGAAAGATGCTGGAATTAAAGGTCCATTGTGTGAGCATTTGTAATTACCAATTATTCTACTTTTGTGATTTTTAAATATTAAAATCATTATATAAGAAGATATTTAAAAATTTTTTATTTACTTCACAAATTTAATTAATCTTAAACATAATTTATTTTATTTTTAAATTTTTTAATGGAAAATAAAAGTTTACATACATTATGTCTACATTTGCAATAATTGAGTATATTTATGGGATACAGTGTTATAATTCACACATGTAAATTGTGTAATGATCAAATTTGTATAATTAGCATTTCCCTCTCCTTAAATTTCCCTCTCTTTATGTTGAGAAACTTTCAACTTCTTTTCTCTAGTTTTTAATAAAATATATGTTAAATTGTTGTAAACTAAAGTCATTCTACATGCGTTTATTTATTTATCTGGGTAGGTATTTTGTTTTTGTGGTGCTGAGGAATAAACCCAGGACCTCACGTATGCCAGGCAAGCACTTTACCATTGAGTCACATCCTCAGTTCTACTAGGCAGTTATTGAAAACAGTTTTGAGTGGGATAGTGTCATGAGTCCAACACTAATATAAAGTCACTTTGAATATTTTAAAAACTATACTATCCCTTCATTTTCTCTCAGAATATTTATTTTTTGAAATAAATGTAATGTTGACCTCTATCTCACTATGTTAGTTAGTTGTTAGTAATGAGCAGTGGAATGTGAACCAATAACATAGTAGGGTTACAAGCTTTCTTTAAATTGACTTTAAGACTAATGAATAATCAAGTAACATGTAGGTTGAGAGATAAAGGAAAGCAGCATTTGTGCTAACCCTGAGAATAAACACGTGGAAACAAAGGGAGCCAATTAAAGAACATGTCAAGAAGAGAAGATCCGTGGGGTTAGCTCCTAATATATATCAGAAGGGAACTTTCTTCAGTCATGCAGGCACGCTAAGATAAAATTTTAAAGATCATTGAAGGCAACACCCACATTAGCATAAGCTTATAAATAGTTGAAGCCCACTAAATGGACTCCACCATCACAGTTCTAGAAAGAACCAACTAAAATCAAGAAATCTTCCATCCAACATGGAGGAGGAGTTAAACTTTATATTGCTGAAGACTACAGGAGAACTCCACTTCTCTTGGGCAAACATAAAACAGTAATAAATTTGGAAATAGCATTAAGTTTCCTTCATCATTCTCTGCTTAGAGATGACATGTTGTCCTTCTTTCCTTCCTCCCTTATTCCTTCTTTCATTCATTCCTTCTTTCCATCTTTCTCTTCTTCCTTCTTTCCCTTCCTCCCTTTCTTTCTTAACTATGAACTTTGTTTGAAATTAATTTTACTTATAAAATTCCCACTTGGCTTTTTTATGTCTCACATAAATTTTTTTCTCAGTGGGACCCAAGAATCAAGACAAAGTTTTGGCTCCTTGTTCACAGGTGACATTTAGTCATAAATTTTATTTGGACTTATTAGATTTGGGAGTTTGAGTCTGCTCTTTTAGAATGTTTCTCCTTTTCTTCTATACCCATTGTACTTGCATATCATAGGTGACCAATATTTCTACTCTGGAGTTCCTTAAGTTTTAAAGACTTTCTTTTACAAGCTAAGAACTGAGGGATAGAAAAGTAGCTAGTGTCACAGAAATTTTTACTGTCAGACTTGAGCATAAAAGACTCTATTCTTTCTTCTTTTTTTTTTCATTTTGAATGATGTTTTATTATTATAAAGTGTAAAGTAAAATGCATTTGGAATGAAATGCAAAAGAAAATGTTGAAAGCAAACATCACTCTTCAAAAGCCACACTTCCCATCCAGAAACAAACAAGGCTAGTGACTTATTTTAATAAGCATTTCTTAAACAAAAGGAAAACTGGTGTAATTTTTCCAATATATTTTAGAAAGAACTTCCTCATTTTCTTTTACTAAGCCCAAATCAATCATTTTAATTGGGAGTCATTTCAGTCCATCAGGGAAAGGGGCAAAATCAGAACAAGTGTGCAGGAAGAAGGACTATCTCAGGACAGAAGACCATTTTATTTTCCTGCATTTTGAAATGATTTATCATTGGATGCTTCATTAATACTCAAGTATTACTTTCATGTCATTTTTGAGTGATAAGTCTGCTTTCTAAGATTATTTTAAAATATAGTGCTCTTCATTGTTTACTTCTGGTGATGAATTTCCTGTTGTGTTAGATTTGAGTCCCATCTGTTTTTAAATATCAGCTCATCAGTGAGTTATTAATTTAAATCCCACTGAATATTGCTGGAAGCTGACCAGTGTATTCACAGCATGACACTGAAACAGATCAAAATGACACACATTGCAATAATTCTAGGAACTAATGTCCATAGGCAACAACAATAATTGTTCTTCACACTGGCAGATATTTTCTCTTTCTCCAGAGAAAATTCTTAACATATGCATTTTAATTGACTTAAAAAAAATGACAGAATGATGTAGTAGGTGGCAGTGGAGTTTGTAACATTGGGCAGCTCAGTTGTTCATGAAGCCATGTTAGCTAATGCTTTGATGAATAAAGCAAACTAATTGTGCTTTATGAATGAAGCGATACACTACTAAAAAATAACATACAAATAACAAATATATTAAATAAAACTGACATTTAAAAATTACTGTAAGATTCAAAATCATTGTTATAACATAAAATAGATGTTATGCTAAGAAATATCCATTAGAAATTACTTCTTTAAGCAATATGGCAACTATTTTTAATAAGGAAAGATGAAATTTTTCATATCAGAGGGTATATCTTTTGCTTCCAGATACATCCTCAGATGATTCACTGAAATCAGCCCATCTCCCAAGAATCAAGCTAAATGAAGTTCTAGAAGTGATTACTTTTCTTAAAAACACAAGCAAATTTTAATACTATCTCATGTCCGCCTCCATCCAATCAGAGAATAAAGAAGAGGTTCTCTAAGAAGTGGAATGAAATCTGACATAACTTTTCTTTGTACATATATGAATACATCACATTGAATCTCCATATCATGTACAACCACAAGACTGGGATCCTAATTAGAATAAGATGTACTTCATGTTTATATAAATATGCCAAAATATAGTCTACTGTCATGCATAAATAAAAATAACAAATTTTTTAAAAGATTAAAAAGAGAAAAGGAGTTGATAAGAATAAGTAGGACTTTGATCAGTCTAGACAGAGTAGGAGTACACATTGAATGTGGAAAGAAAATACAGAATCCAGCAGTGTGGAGGTATGTCCGTGGTAATTGCTGATTCTGACAATCAGTAGGTGCTTCCTTCACCCAACAAGAAAATTGGTAGATGTGACAATGGGATCCTGCAGTTGTGAAAGTAGCTACAAATGCAACTTTTCTTATGTTTACCCAGAGTAAGTATCTGATCTCTGATTTATTGACCTTTGAAGTGTAATCTTAACTCCTAACCAGAGTGATCAGGTATCCTAGGTTCCAGGAAACTTAAATTATAATTTATTAATATTTTCAAAATAAATGTTGGAGACCAATTGCAGGCTGATAAATTAGAATGTTGGCACATAAAACAACCAGTGTATACCTTAGACCTGCAGTCTCTAGCTATATTATTAGACAGATGCATGAAAGAATAAAGAAAACTGCTCAAAAGCTGCATTTGTGTGAGAGTCCCAGACCTATAAGATGATTTCTAGGAAGCTCTCATCCAAATAGTGAAGCCAGAACTAGACAGGCTGACAGTATAGACAGGTAAATCGAGTCAGGTCAAGGAGGCCAATTTTGAGTGAGTCTGAGAAATTGGAGACTGTCCCCTGAAGGACTGAAATGTTAATTTCTTCAGAGTCCTTTTTCCAACCTTACCAAGAACTTGCCTCTGCTCCAACCTGTTGCTAAAGTCCTGTCCCAGGAATTGCCCTTCCCTACAGGGAGCTATAAGGTTGCTAATGAATGTGTCCTTGGCTGCTCCATTCTGCCCTTCCCCCTTAAGCCACCTGTTTCCCACCTTTTGGCCATCTCACTGAGCCTGCCTACTCAGGGTACAGGAAGGAGAAAGATAAGGGGAAGAGGGCAGCAGAACAAAGGAAGCCTAAGACATACAAAAAGGGCAGAACACCTGGCTTCTTGGGATACCAGGATACCTGCTATGGCCCCCTTCTCCCTCTGGGGAGAAGTCTATGTTACCCTGTTTTACATAAACCCGGCTTTATATCCCTGCCTCCATGTGCTTCCCTAATGTTCAAACTTCAACATGTGAGGAAGTAGAACTTGTCACCCATAACCAGCAGTATCAATAAGACATTTTTTTTCAGTGGAAGACCAAAACTAACAGGCCTTAGTTTATGACAAAATCAAGACCCTATTCTTCAAGGACCAAGTTTTAGGTAAGCATGCAAACAATAGCACGAGTTTCCTATTTCAGGCAGACCATATAAAATAAACTTTTTTTCTCTTTTTATAAACAATTGGCATTAATTAAAAGGAAAATGTAAATTAAATCTCTTTTAGCTGTAGCTTTTTGAGTTGATAAACAAGCGAGAGATTAAAGTACAAAATACTTTTAATCAGATTTCATGAAAACAGATAAAATGAGGAATGGAACAAATGTTGCTAAACTGAAAAATAGATTGTAAGGACTCCAATCATTTTAAATTCGACTCTCCTCAGTTCTAAATGACTAATTCTTTTGTTACATAATAAGCCTTCTTCTGTTAAGAAAATGCAAGTTTTTTTAAACTACAAAATTGATCTATTTCCTATAATAAACACTTGTTAAATATTGTTTTAGGAGCTTTGAAGAATGATTGGTTTACTATATGAATGAAGTTTTTGAGCTATCCCATAAATAGATTTAGGGTTTATCCAAAACCATTAAAAAAACATTAAAATCTTTTGGGCTCTGTTATAGCTATCCCAATATACTGTGAATGTCTATAAAATTTTAAAAAGCAAGTTTGAAAATTTTAAATGAAGGAATTTTAACTCTAGGCTTAAAACAGAGAGATTTTGATTGCCCTCTGAGACAATGAAGAGCCAAATGGCTTTCCATAATGACATCCAGGGTGGCCTTTATGATGGTAGAAATTGTAGCTCTGTTGAGAACTTTTTGGGAAAATACATTCTTTCTTTTCAGAGTATTTGAGGCTAGTTTAATGTTTCAGGGAAATTCTGCTAGGAAAAGCAACCTGATAGAAGCTTGGGAGTAAGAAGATAGAAGATCCCTGGGATTCTTCTAAAAAACTCTGTTCTTTTTAACTTTATAGAAACCATATTTGGTATGGAGTTTTCCACAGTTGCAATTTTCTTTAGTTGTCTCCAAATTAAGTTTATTTGCATGCTGTAATTGTCCTTTCCTTCTTTGAAAAAATTTAAGGGAAAGTTTGCATCTAAGCTTGGGTCAAAGCTACAAAAATAGAAAGCCCTCTGAAAGTATTCTGATGTAGCTCTAAGAAGATAAACTCAAGAAGACTAGAGTAGCAATCCCTTGTCAGGACACTAAATATGGTAAGAAGTGAAAACTGAGAGATACTTTTAGTACATCTAAGCATTCCATGAAAATTCAGTTACTCAGTATCTGGAACTTAGTGAAATCAATCAACATGGATATAAAAATATTTTTGCCTTATTTATACTCAGAGGTGGATACTAAATTACTATCCACAGATATGATAAAACAAAAAAAAAGAATAATTGTAAAAATAGTTGATTTTCTAAAAAACTAGTATTTCTTATATTCACTAAAATAAACTACCCTTTAATATAAAGAACATGCCCGTTAAATATGGATTAGGGTCAGTTTGGTTTCAGTGTGCCTACCTCCTTGCCTAGACACTGGATATCTATTCAGAATTTTTTCTTTTGTTTTCTTTTGATTTTATAGAATACTAGGAGAATGTTGTCATGTATTTCTTCTTCCTAAGAAAAGAGAAGCTGTGTAAAAATAGAAAAGCATGGAAAGGAAATGACCAAATGAATATTGTTACTTCAGAAATCGACGGGCAGCACCAAATGAGCCAGGATTCAAATGGACTCTTGTCTGTAAAAAGCAGTGGGTGACAAAAGGCTACTAAAATAAATAGACAAGAAAAGTTTACCTCGGCCCTCCTGGGTTGCTCAGCCCTTGCACATTCTCAAGAAAGGGTTATCTTCCACACCGTCTTTAGACTGGTTCTTGGGATGTAACTTCAGAGCCTTTAGAATATTCTGCCTAATATTATGCCTGATACCTTGATCCATGCAGTACCAGTTTAACCAGATAAATTTTACCTATCCCAACAGTGTAATGTATGGAAACCATCTGCCTCATGGGAGAAGAAAGAGAATGGAGATGGAACCACATAGGTCAGTCATGTGAGCTCTAGAGATCAAGCAAATGACCCTCAACAGAAACCCTGGAAACCAAGGCTTATGTGAGCATCTCTGGCTGTAACATTTCACGTGTGTTTCCACACATTGTGGTTGGGAAAATTCAGGATGACTAATATGACACATTGGGAAGGGACACCAGAAATCTTCATTGAGCTTGGCCTCAGAGATTTCACCCAACATGCCTTTTCACTGATTTTAATTACCTTATTTTTGCTTTAATAAATCATAACCACTAAGAAAAACAACTATTCTGAATCAACCATTGTGAGTCCTTCTAGCAAATTGTGAAAACTGAGCGTGAGGATCTCAACGCAGTAAGTCTTCTTTACTTATATTGATTGTCTCTGTTCTCCACGAGTAACTTCAGTTCATTCCCTGAACCACACTTCATGCTGGTCTCAACTAAATGGTCAATGTATATGAATTGCTTCAGAGGATAAAAGAGGTATATTAGAGTTTTTGAACTAATTTTAGCCATGGGAATATATATTCAATCAATCAAAATAGAACTGTTCTGATAGTGGAGGGTGGGTATTGGCAAGGAAAATGCTGATCTTTATAAGCAGTGGCCTTTGAAACCCCCTGCACAGAATCCCTGAGTCTTATTCTGAAAGGTCAGAAAAAGATGTAAGTGTATTAAACCAGCATATCTGAGAGTTTGGGAATTATTAGTGTGTACCACCTATAATAGTATGCCATAAAATAGTCTGCAAATTCATCATTCATTAGAAGAATTGTAGCCATGTACTACATACAGATGATACAGAAATCCAAAGGATTGTACATATTGAAGAATTCCCTAAATATAAAAAGTATTTGTTTTACATTAAATATTTTTCTTTACCAATAGCCTTTAAATTTGGGGGAAAAAAAGATCAGAGAATATACAGATCATGAAAAGTAAACCACTGAAACATTTTGAATTCATTAAAAAGTCAGATATCCATCAGCAAAACTTCTTAAAACCTGTGTGAAGCAATGTTGGTTTGCCCCAATGAAAATGATAACATTTTAAAGGCACTAGAGAGGGAAGAGTCCCCTTTCAATATAAATGTGGAGACTCTAAAGTTCCATGTACCATAAAAATAATGACACAACTCTGACAACAACCCCCTTAGCCAAAATGTTGTCATACTTTCTAGAATATAAAACTGAAAACCAATAATATGTCATAATAGACTCAATTTGTTATGTGTGCCTTAGGAAAGAAGTCTACTGGAGTGTGTTCATTCATTACTAAAACATTTTTAAGAAAAAAAAATCTTCTCATTTTTTCCTTTCTATAACTGGTATTGAAATAAGTTTATTATTACATAATTGTGTTAAATTGGACTGGGAATAAATTTATATTCTGTCATATAGTATAACTATAGTAAGAAAATTAGGTTAAATAATGATTACCTGGTTTCTAATAGTGTAAATTCCAACTCAGATTTGGAAAAATATTAATGGATAAAGCCTAGCATCCACATCCTTTCTTATAGTTCTAAGTTTTCAGCTACAAAAATAAAAAGTAATTTGTTGATAGAATATTAACCTTTAAAAGGTCCCAGAGTTATTAAATTGTTTAGAATTTTTTAAAGAATTCTTAATATGTTGTATAAAACTAAAGCAAGGAAAAGAAAACATTACACTTAGAAGTTTGTAGAATATTGTATATTATGATTGGGGCTTATTTTTGTTAAGAAATGTTGTTAGAAAACTTACAGATGTAAGTTTTGGAGACACATAAAGCAACTGTTACCTTCATGGAATTGATATCCATCTAATTTCATTTTAGCATAGTTAATAATTTAAAAAGAATATATAAATTATATATGTCTTAGACCACTTCCATCATAGAAAAAAATGTTAATTTCATTGCAAATGAAGAGGAAGAATTTGTCTAAAGATGTAATTATTGAATTAGAAATGATTCCTGTACAATTTAGACAAATAAAACTTGCTAGAGTGCCTAAAGCCACCCTACATTGGAGAGCTCCTTAACAGTTACACATATTTTCAAAAATTGTTCCCACTCAACTTTGCAAATGTTTTGCTGTACATCACCTACAGTGTCTCTTAAAAAATAACAAGGGGGACAAGGAAAGTGATGACAATTGGAGGTGAGGGCTCCTGAAGTTAGAGGAGGGAGAGCAATATGTGTGGGTATGACAACTCAGGAGTTTTAATAACCAATTTTTTGGTCTGTTCTTCAAAACCTCCTCACACTAAGTTTCTGTTGTGCCCTAGGGCTACAAAACACTGTCTTTAAATATTAAAGTTCTATATAAAGTTAATAAGATATTTATACATTCTTGCTAAAAAGAAGAAAGCCTTAGGGAAACTAAAGTATAAATAGATAATCCTTTGAAATAAAAAAAAAAGTTCTGATTCTTAGTGTAATCCTCTGTGGAAGTTTTTGCACTGCAAAGTGATGTTTTCTAATTTTTTTGCATCATAAAATCCAAGAGTCAAAATGAAAATTTGTAAATATTTCAAATTAAGTCATTCTTTGAGAGGGAAATATTTTCTCATTTTTCCTTCAGGATGTTAAGTAATTATAAACATTAAAGTTAATATGGAGCTAATTTCCATTAGTCAAAGGATACATGAAAATCAAGAGATTCTAACTATACATGGAAGTTTAAACACATTATTATTGCTGAAAATATACGTATTTGTTGAAGTCTTCCTTTGCACAAAACAGATATCAAAGAATCACAAATGTAACAGTTTTCAAAATCAAATTTATTTGGCCAGGAAACTCACCTTTCCAAAGAAACAAGAAAAAAGAAAAAAGTAACATTGACACATACTCTAGGGGCTAGGGTTGTGGCTCAGTAATAGTGAGCTTGGGGCACTGGGTTCTATCCTCAGCACCACATAAAAACAAATAAATAAAATAAAGGTATTGTATCCAACTACAACTAACAAAATACTTTTTAAAAAACCACATACTCTAGGTATAAATTGTTTCTTACAGCATCTATGACTCTTATCTCCTCAATATTTATTCTTGAAAATGTTCATATTCCTTTGAAAGTCAAATTGTATTAAATATTCTGTGCAGATGGGCCTAGGGAAAAAAAGAAAGCAGTGAGGTCAGGATACAATGAACAATTTCAAGGATAAAAGAAAAGCAAAAAGGAACCTTGAAGTTATCAGCAACCCATTTCTTATTAGGACTTGCTACAGTTTGGAGTTGGTTTGATCCAAGGCTTCATGTGCTGGAAGATGTGAAAGTATTGAGGTGACTGGCTTGTAAACGATGATTAGATCATGGGGTACCCACCCTTGCAAGAGATTAGTGTAGTTCTTGAAGGACCAGTTTGGTAAGAATACATTAATGTAAAAGAGCAAGCCCAACTTCTCCTGTTACACACAAATACTCCCCATGCGATGACATCTACATTGGGGTCTCGCCATAAATCAACACCAGGGCCATGCTCTTTGCCCTCCAGAACTGTAAGCTTAATAGTCTTCTTTTTCTGTAAGCACTAAATCTCAAGTATTCTGTTCTAGCAACATAAATCAAACTAAGGCATCACTAATCCCCAAAAAAGCAGCAAAGAACCAATCATGAAACACTGAGGTCTACAATAAGAAAAGAGATGAATGTCAATTTTCAAAGTTAATATCTTGGGGATGATTAATTAGAAATGCTTTTATAACATCTAACAAGTGTTTTCTTTTTATCTATAAATAATATTAATATTATATTAGATGAGCAAGTACATAATACATTTTCCAGTATTGATTTTTTTTAAATCTCTATGTCACTTCTTTGTCATAGAGTATTTTAATACCATACTGAATATGATATGATACCTACTTTGGAATTGTTATGACTTAACTCTTGGTGAAAATAATATGATCATTATAATGAGAAGACTACAATCATATAGTAATTATAATGTAAATTAATATGAATAATACTGATCCACATAATAACATATTGGCTCTAGATTATTATTTTTCACCTAGTTTAGTGCAGTTGCGTTAATTTTATTGAAATATACATCCAATTCCAAACTTGGGATTTAATGGGTAAAAATGGTCAAATATTATTTGTTCCTCTTTATTCACAAAAATCATCTCACTAAATTATACATTGTATGGCCTTAGACATGAAATGGTACATCACATCATCAAGCTTATTATCATTCTAGTCATGTCAGGAGATTAGTATATTTTCTTTTTAGCATCAGTTATAAATATTCATTCAGGTCTTACTGTATTCACTAATTAGATTTATATTATTTTAAAAATTGTAGGTTTAAAATAAATAGTGTATGAAGTTTATAAATACCCAACTCTTGAAAAGCAATACTAGTTTTACCATTTTTATCAAGCTAGTGTAGACAGTGAATTAAGAAGTTGCTATGATTTGGATGGTTAGTCCCTCCAAAACTCACGCTGAATTTCATTCCCTTTCATTCCCATTGTAAGAGTCTTCAGAGGTAGGACATTTAGGAGATGAATAAATCACAAGGACTGTTCCCTTATGGATGAGATTAATGGCATCATAAAAGGAAGAGTGCATCTCCCTCTTCTGCGCTAAGCCTCTTACCTTCCACCAACCAAATGATGCAAGGAAAAAACCCCACCAGATGCTGGCCCCTCAATCATAGACTTCTCAGGCTCTACAACTGAGCTCCGATAAATTTCTGTTTGTTATAAATTAGTCTGTGGTATTCTGTCATGGTGGCACAAAATGAACCAATACATAAGGAACACATAAGGACTAAATTTATAGGTTAACCCCTCTCCTTCCTAAATTTTGTGCTGAAATGGTTACATCCATATAAAAAAGACTTTCATCCCAGACATGGAATATGTGGAGTCATTTACAGATACTTTGAAAACTTCAAGTTAGCATTGTAATCGTATTGGTACAACAACTTGGACAATAATATCATAGTTATCACCTGTCAATAATATCATAGTTATCACCACTCTTGTAAAAAAATATCACCTATTAATTTCTGATCCAGGATAAAACTCAGTGGCTAACAGCTTCAGGAATATAATTGTATAAGGACCTGTACAAGAGTCCCTCTACCTATTATATTTAAGGAAGAACCAATCCATAAAAGCCATACACTGACTATTGCACTTAAGATTCAGGTAGGAGGTTGTTCCAGATAGGGCAATTCTAAGCCCAGTGCTTGCATCATAAGATGGGACTGCATACTTACCACAATCATGCTCAGGCATGAGAACCCTAGACATAATAATTCTCTCTGAAACACATGTAAGAGAAACCTCCTTGCTGGTACTTGCAGCCTCCTGCCATGTTGGAGAGTAATACCTGCTAATCTACTCTGCAACTGCTATGGAGTTGAACTAACCCCTATTTATCACTCATTCAACAACTGAGTGTCTCAACTAAAAAAATTAAATATTGCAAATTATATAATTGATTCTTTATATTCTCATAAATGCTTATCAATCTGCACTTTCATTAATAAAGTTTATTAGAGAATACTCAATAGTAAAAGAAGAAAATGAATACTTATCTCAAAAAGAAGGAAGTCAACCTGAGCAACAATAATGATAATTAACAGCAGCTGAGTCCTTATCTCATGCCAGAGACTCTATTTAGTGCATTTAAATGTGTTATTTATTTTTTGCAAGAGTCCAATTTACAAATGAGTTTAAATAACTTGTCCAATGTCACCAGGTTAGTAAGGCATTTAATTGAGATTTGAATTCATGCAATCCAACTAAGGCTCTTAAACTCTTAACAACAAAACTATAGTTGATCTCATCTCTACTGTACATTATAATTAGCAGAGATAGCAGTTAAAAAAAAAGTTTTTATTTAAAAAAAAAAAAAACTGATCCTTATCCTCAGACCACTCTGAGTCAAAACTTTTTTATGCTTCCAAGGAGATTCTACTGGGAAACCAATGTTGAAAACCACTGCACTCTTGGCTATATTCTGAAGATCAAATGGATTTCATTGAAAAGAAATGGTTTTGAGAAACAAAAGGGAATTAAAATTTTATTATATTCATATTTCCTTTGAGAGTTGAGAGAATATTGAAGCAGTAAATGTTTGTTGCTTTCCTCTGCCTGAAGGTATTCTTCCTTTGTATAATGGCATTATGATTGTGCTTTGGAGAAATACTTCTGATCTAATCAGGCTGTGACTCTGCAACTATAAAGGACGGTCTTCTATCCCCTAGCCCACAGGCAGACACCCATTCAAAAGAGTCCAATTAGGCATTCTCTCCCTTTCGAACTTCTAATCTTGACTGAATAATACAAGAAGAGAAATAGGTTTGAGCTAATTTATCTTAACATCAGGACCCTAAAAGTCTATTCATGAGCATAAATCTGTAGTGATCATTTGTTTTTGTGTCTGATTCAAAGAATTTTAATCACCTCCTCTCACATACACACACTCATATATATGTTTACATTCACACATACACATACACATATGGATGTATATTTTTCTCTTATATATTATTCTGAGTCCATTTCCTTTGTTTGGAAAAAAAGGAACTATAGCTGCAACATATTGATATCAGAGAATAGATTTCTGGCATTAAATCCTTAAATATATTAATAATTTAACAAACCATATCAAAATAAAATAGTAGGGTAAAATATGATGCTGATTTATAAACACAGTATGAATAGAGGATCTGCCTCATGTCAGCCATGTTCCTATTTAAACATTATTATTTGTAGATATTTAAGTGTGACCAGAAGTCTTGAAACATGTATTATGTCACACCTCCATTTATAGCATCATAAAAATCAAAGCAAAAAGAAAAAAAAAATAAAATCTTTACAGACTAATCTGAAAGCAAGTAATGGAACTTTGGTGGCCATGTTATATTAATCTCTTATTACTTTTCCCTTAGGGATGAGATCACTAAAATATAAATGTTACAGTGCTAAAGTCTGCTAAATTATAGAGATCATGAATTTATAGCCTTACCAAACCTGTTAGGTAAAATCTTCATTTTTAATTTTATGTAACAACGTAGCATTCTAAGAATTGGAAAACGAGTATCTGGGATGATTTACTATGAAGTAGTTGAAATTATTAATAAACATGCAATTTATTTTCCCAAAAATTTATTGAAGGAACTTCAATGAAACAATGAACATTAAAAATACAACAAGAGCAGGACCACCCCTGCTGACCTTAGAACCCAGGCCAGAGCCCAGGCCCAAGCCTAGGACTGCTCCAGTCAACCTGCTGACCCACCCAGGAGCCAAGGCCTAGTCCACCTCCATCTTGGGACACTGAAGCCATCGGCATATCTCTCCCAGGTAGTAGCCTCCACCTTGGGATGACATGGCCTAGGGGCAGTGGCATACCTGAACAGGCAGTCCAAGCCATTGTAAGGGACACCCTTTCAGGCCCATCTCTAAAAGTGGTTGCATCTATCTTGGAACATCCTCACAGCTATCTTGAGTTACCTCTGCTATTGCTGCCACCACCTTTAGATACAGCAGCATCCATCACAGGACACTGGCCAGGGACTGTAAGCCCAACACCAAGGTGAGGTATGAATAATCTATAGGAGCACTACAAAATTATATGGTAGAAACTGTAATACCTCAGATCTGCACTGCAAGAAAGGAAGACACATAGACAACATGAAAAACAAAGGAAGAAAGCACCTCAAACAAACCAAGATCACACCAACAAAGAGATAAGGGAGCAAATACAGGCAACAATTGATCACACCGAAAAAGAGATAAGGGAGCAAATACAGGTAGCAAAAGATTACTTCAAAAAAGAGATAGAGATTCTGGGGGGGAAAAAAGTCAGAAATTCTTGTGATGAAGGAAACAATAAAGCAAATGAAAAACTCAGTAGAAAGCATCACCAACAGACTAGATCACTTGGAAGACAAAACATCACATAATGCAAACAAAATATACAATCTTGAAAATAAAGTTGACCACACAGTGAAAATAGTAAGAAATCATGAAGAGAACATCCAAGATTTATAGTATAGCATCAAAAGACAAAACCTAAGATTTATTTGGATAGAGGAAGGCACAGAGATTCAAGTTAAAGAAATGCATATCTCTTAAATTAAATAATATCAAAAAATTTTCCAAACATGAAGAATGATTGATAAAATCAAATATAAGAGGCTTACAGGACAATGTAAAAATGTACATAAATTACCAAATGTAATTAAAGTTGTACGTTTTAAATGAGAAAAATGTACAAATGTAGAAAATTACAATATGCCTTCTACACCAAGGCATGTTATAATGAAAATGCCTAGTGTACAAAATAAGGGTAGAATCTAATGGCTGCAAGAGCGAGGGATCAGATTACATACAGGGAGAAAACAATTTGAATCTCAGCTGATTTTCAACCCTGAGCCTCAAAGCCAGGAGGCCCTGGAACAACATACACCAAACTCTGAAACAAAATGGGTGCCAACCAAGAATCTTATATCCAGGAAAATTGAGCTTCAGATTTGATCACAAAATAAAAACCTTTCATGATAAACAAAAATTAAGAGAATTTACAATGAGAAAGACTGCACTATAGAGTATTCTCAACAAAATATTCCAGAAAGAGGAAATGAAAAAACAAACAAACAATGAAAACCAGCAAAGGGAGGAACTAAACTAAAGGAAACACCAATTAAAGGAGAAACCAAGTTAAGTTAAAAAAACAAAAATAAACCAAAATGACTGGGAATACAAATCATATTTCAATAATAACCCTGAATGTGAATGACCTAAATTCATCAATTAAAAGACATAGATTGACAAACTGAATTTTAAAAAAAGACCCAACAATGAGCTGCCTTCAAGAAACTCATCTCACAGGAAAAAGACATCCACAGACTGAAGGTGAAAGGGTGGGAAAAAATGTATCACTCTCCTAGACTGCATAAACAAGCAAGGGTTTCCATCCTCATATCAGATAAAGTAGACTTCAAACCAAAGCTAGTGAAAGGGATAAAGAAGGACATTTTATACTGCTTAAGAGACTCATGCATCAACAAGACATAACAATCATAAATATCTATGCCCCAAACAGTGGGACATTTATGTATATCTAACAAACCTTCTCAACTGCAAAACCAAATAGACCACAACACAATAATGCTGGGTGACTTTAATACACCTCTCTCACCACTGTATAGATCTTCCAAACAAAAACTAAACAAAGAAATTATAAATCAATTAATGTTATAATATAAAACAATTAATAATTTAAACTTAACACACATATATAGACTATTCCACACATCAATGAGCAAATACACTTTCTTCTCAGCAGGACATGGATCCTTCTCATGTTATGCCACAAAGAAAGCCTTAACAAATACAAAAATGTAGAGATACTACCCTCCATTCTATCTGACCATAATGGAATGAAATTAGAAATCAATAATAAAATAAAAAATTGAAGTTACCCCAACACCTGGAGACTAACTAATATTATATTGAATGGTGCATGGATAACAGAAGACATCAGGAAAGAAATCAAAAAATTCTTAGAGGTCAATGAGAACTCCAATATAACTTATCAAAATCTCTGGGACACTATGAAGGCAGTACTAAGAGGAAAGTTCATTGCATTAAGCTCATTCATTAAAAGAAGAAAAAAGTCAACAAATAAACAACCTGACATTACATCTCAAAGCCTTGGAAAAAGAAGAACAAACCAGCTCCCAAAATACTAAAAGACAGGTAACAGTTAAGATCAGGGCGGAAATCAATGAAATTGAAATAAAAGAAACAATTCAAAACTAACAAAACAAAAAGCTGGTTGTTTGAAAAACAAAATTGACAAATCCTTAGACACCCTAATACAAAGAAGGAGGGAGAAAAATCAAATTACTAAAATTCGTGATGAGAAAGAAAATATCACTACAGGTACTACTGAAATACAGAAGGCAATTAGAAACTATATTGAAGATTTACATTCCAGTAAAACAGAAAATCTCAAAGACACTGACAAATTTCTAGAGGCATATGCATAAATCAAACTGAGTCAAGAGGACATACACAATTTAAATAGATCAATTTCAAGCAAGGAAATAGAAGATGACATAAAAAGCCTACCAACCAAGAAAAGCCTGGGACCAGAAGAATTCACAGCAGAGTTCTACAAGACAGACCTACAAAGAAGAATTAATATCAATACTCCTCAAATTATTCCATGAAATAGAAAGGAGGGAATCCTTTCAAACTCATTCTATGAAGCTAGTATCATCCTCATACCAAAACCAGGCAGAGACACATCAAGGAAAGAAAATTCCAGACCAAATATCCCTGATAAACGTTGATGCAAAAATTCTCAATAAAATTCTAGCAAATCACATAAAAAACATATTTAAAAAATAATGCACCATGATCAAGTAGGGTTCATTTCCAGGATGCAAGTTTGGTTCAACATACAGAAATCAATAAATATAATTCATTACATCAATAGACTTAAAGATAAAAATCATATGATTACATCAATTGATGCAGAGAAAGAATTTGACAAAATATAGCACCCTTTCATTTTCAAAACACTAGAAAAACTAGTGATAATAGGAACATACCTCAACATTGTAAAAACTATTTATGCTAAACCCAAGGCCAACATCATTCTAAATGGAGAAAAATTGGAAGCATTTCCTCTAAAAACTGGGAAAAGACAGGGATTCCCTCTTTCACCATTTCTATTCGACATCATCCTTGAAAATCTAGCCACACCAGTTAGACAAATGAAAGAAATTAAAGTGATACAAATAGGAAAAAAAGAACTCAAACTATCATTATTTTCTGTCGACATTTTATAGTTGGAGGATACAAGAAACTCCACCAGAAAGCTTCTAGAATTAATAAATAAATCCAGCAAAGTAGCCACATTTAAATCAATTCCCATAAATTGAATGCATTTCTATACATCAGTGATGAATCCTCATGAGGGGAATGGGAAAAAAAACAAGGAGAAAAATGAATTACAGTAGATGGGGTAGAGAGAGAAGATGGGAGGGGAGGGGAGGGGGGATAGTAGAGGATAGGAAAGGCAGCAGAATACAACAGTTACTAATAGGGCATTATGTAAAAATGTGGATGTGTAACCGATGTGATTCTGCAATCTGTATTTGGGGTAAAAATGGGAGTTCATAACCCACTTGAATCTAATGTATGAAATATGATATGTCAAGAGCTTTGTAATGTTTTGAACAACCAATAAAAAAATAAAAAATAGAAAATAAAAAACAATAAAAAAAATAAGTAAGGAAAACTACCCTATTCACCGAAGCCTCAAAAAAATAAAACACTTGAGAGTCAATCTAACAAGACAGGTGAAAGACCTCTACAATGAAAACTATAGAACACTAAAGAAAGAAATTGAAGAACCTTAGAAGATGGAACGATCTCCATGCTCTTCAATAGGCAAAATTAGTATTGTCAAAATGGCCATACTACCCACAGTGCTATACAGATCCAATGCAATTGCAATTAAAATCCCATTGCCATACCTTATAGAAATAGAAAAATCAATCATGATATTCATTTGAAAAGATAAAAGACCCAGAATAGCCAAAGCAATCCTTATCAATAAGAGTGGAGTAGGAGGCATCACAATACCAGACTTTAAAATATAGTACAAAGCTATAATAACAAAAATGGCATGGTATTGGCACCAAAACAGACTGGTAGACCAATGGTAGATAATTGAAGACACAGAGACAAATGCACATAAATACAGTTATCTTATGTTAGACAAAGGCACCCAAAACATACATTGGAGAAAATATAGCCTCTTTAATAAATGATGCTGGGAAAACTGGAAATCCATATGCAACAAAATAAAACTAACCTCTGTCTCCTCATGCACAAAATTCAACTCAAAGTGGATCAAGGACCTGGTAATTAGACCAGAGACCCTGCACCTAATAGAAGAAAAAGTAGGCCTAAATCTTCAGATTAGGCCCTGACTTCCTCAACAAGACTCCTAAAGTACAAGAAATAAAATTAAGAATTAATAAATGGGATGGATTCAAACTAAACAGCTTCTTCTCAGCAAAAGTAACAATCAATGAAGTGAAGAGAGAGTCTACATTTTAGGAGCAAATTTTTACCTCATGTATGTCAAATAGAGCACTAATCTCCAGAATGTATAAAGAACTGAAAAAAAAAAAAACCAACTTAACAAAAACAAATAACCCAATCAATAATTGGTCTAAGGAGCTGAACAGACATCAGAAGAAGGTATACAATGGATTGACAAATATATGAAAAAATGTTCAACATCTCTAGCAATTAGAGAAATGCAAATCAAAACCCAACCCTAAGATTTTGTCTCACTCCAATCAGAATGGCTGCTATTAAGAATAGGAAAGGCAGCAGAATACAACAGACACTAGTATGGCAGTATGTAAAAAGTAGATGTGTAACCGATGTGAATCTGCAATATGTATACGGGGTAAAAATGGGAGTTCATTATCTGCTTGAATCAAATGTATGAAATATGATATGTCAAGAGCTTTGTAATGTTTTGAACAACTAATAAAAAAAGAATATAAACAAACAAGAAGTGTTGACAAGGATGTGGGGGAAAAGGCACACTCGTATATTGCTGGTGGGACTGCAAATTGGTGCAACATATCTGGAAAGCAGCATGGAGATACCTCAGAAAACTTGGAATGGAACCACCATTTGGCCCAGCTCTCTCGTTCCACCGTCTATACCCAAAGGACTTAAAATCAGCATACTATTGTAACACAGTTACATCAATGTTTATAGCAGCTCATTTCACAATAGCTAAACTGTGGAAGCAACCTAGATGCCCTTCAATAGATGAATGGATGAAGAAACTGTGGTAAGTATACACAATGGAATATTACTCAGCATAAAATTATGACATTTGCAGGTAAATGGATGGAGTTGGAGAATATCATGCTAAGTGAAGTAAGCCAACCCCTAAAAACCAAAGGCTGAATTTTCTCTCTGATAAGTGGATGATGTTCCATAATGGAGGGTGGGCATGGGAAAAAATGGAGGAACTTTGATTGGTAAAGGGGAGGGAAGGATGGAGAGGAGGCATCAGGGCAGGCACATATAGTGCAACGCTACATGGTATACAACAAGAGAAATGAAAGTTATGCTGTAAATGTGTACAATAAATCAAAATGCATTCTGCTGTCATATATACCTAATTAAAATAAATAAATAAAATTTTTAAAAGAGCAAAAAACAAATAAAAAGAACAACAGTCAAAAGAGATAGTGAAAGAACAGAGGTTATGAAATAAGACGAAGGATGACAGTATGAAATGAAATATGTGACACATTCTCAAATAGAAGGTAATATTGGAAAAATTAAATGGAAGAATAGAATTAGTGGAAATCATTAGAAGAGATACATAAATAGAATAAAAAGACTAGAATAGCTATTAAAACATCCAAATAAGTTAAGAGAAAATAAAAATACTGAAATTAGAATGGTTTCAACATATACTGGTTTAATTTTCCAGTAAGAGCTGAAGAGAATAATGAAATAGAACATTTATTTAAAGAATGTAATTCAAGAAAAATTTATGTGTAACTCATGCTAAACAAAGAAAAAGGAAAAAAAAAACTAAGGTAAAGTCACAGAACATTCAACACCAGAATATATCCTTATAAACAAATAGTTCCCAAATTTATCAGCCAAGAATATTGATCAAACCGTAATTAGGAGAAAAAAACAAATGGACTTCAATTTTTTCAAAGTCACATTTATTGCTGTAAGACAAAGAAGAACACTGACCAGATATACAAATGGAAAAAAGAATGAATAAGACATAAATTTGTTATGGAGACAAATTCTCAAGTATAAAGCTCAGATGCAAATAGTTTTGAATTCAAAAAAAATCACCTGAGTTATTTTAGTAATATTTGAGGCAGCCAAGTAATGACTTAAATTCCTTCAAAAGAGTGACAGAGAGCATCAAATATATTTAACAATGTCACTTACTCTAAAACAAATGTGAGGTTAATAGAAACAAAATGAAAATTTTAATGAAGTCAGACCTACCCACCCACCTACCTATCCAGGCACACACCCAAAAAAGGGTGGGCGAAGAAAGAAGAAAGAAAAGGGGGAAAAATGCTTATAAATACATTTATAGTAGATTATAGTCAAAACTGTTGTGTAAAATAACAAATTTTGAAATAGCACCATTGGAATTTTTATCAGCTCCATTTAGATCTCAAATCACCTATTTTGAGTGTACAATTTGATGAAATTTGATGCCAAGTCATGTTTTTACCACCACAGTCAATAGAATTAGGTATATTTAAGCAAAGAAATGTTAATATTAAAATAATCATTACAAACTATTTTGCATATGTCCATGGATGAACACTTGGAAAGATAAACAGAATGTAATGTTTTCTGGGAAAAGGTAACTTAACAAAACTGGATAAGAAAAGATACAGAAAGGTACTATGGAAGAAATTGATAAAGTTCTAAAGTACTATTTCTCCAATTTCATTATAAAATCATAGACAATTCATAAGGAAAATAACACCAAAGATACACTGAACAAGTTGCTTTTTAAAATTAATCATAATGCTGGTAAGAAAATTAAGTAAATACTGATCAAATTGCAAAAAAGTATAATTTATCAGATTACATAAAATGTGTAAACCCTTCTATTGAAAATATCTTTGAAATTTCTAAAGGACATGATTAAATTATTGAGGAAAAAAATGAGATTCCATTTTTCTAAAAGAAAATTACGCTATAAAATCCCAGTTCTCCATAAGCTAATATGTGAATTCAGTGTAACCTCTAAATTTAGTCCACATTTCATTCCCAAGGAAATCAACTGGAAATATTATTTAAAAGAAAATCAATGACAAGATAATGATCTTATTAGACATTATAACACAGTAGGAAGTTTCAGCAATTAAAATACCTTGGCTGAAGATAGAAAAAAAATA
Source organism: Callospermophilus lateralis (assembly GCF_048772815.1). Classification (NCBI taxonomy): domain Eukaryota; kingdom Metazoa; phylum Chordata; class Mammalia; order Rodentia; family Sciuridae; genus Callospermophilus; species Callospermophilus lateralis. The sequence goes on along the minus strand of NC_135308.1, from coordinate 20,035,130 downwards.
GAACTTGAGGTTGTCCTTCCAACAGAATAAATTATTACTACCCCTGATTAAGAAGACAAAATATATTTTTCACTTAAAAAATTGACTTATCCTGACTGATTTTTGAATTATATGGTTATCAGGTAAGGGAAAATTAAATCAATGCTCACTCTACTGTTGAGTGTTCTGGGTCATAATGTTATGTGTTTCTCATTTATCTGGTCTTTTTTTAATCATTAACTAAAGTGTTATAATTTTTTTCTCAATAAAGATCTTATGTGCACCTTATGATGTTCATTCTAAATTATTTCATAAGCTTCCTTCTTTGAGCTGGATAATTTCTCAAAATATTTTCTGATGGTTTAGTGGAGGTAAAAGAAGCACTATTTATACATCATATCTGATCAACCTAAGAGAGAAAAAAAATCTCATGTCTTTTAATGCTGCTGAAATCCTATCAATCTAAAGTCTTAACTGGTTAAAAACCATTAAGATACCACCTCTAGCTAAGCTATAGGAGGAACTCAACATGCAGTGTTAAATATTTTTCTATTCTGTGGATCTAAAGGATTTACCTGGAGCAATGTCATATCCCAAATGTGGTTTGGCAGTGAACGAAAAAGAGATGCCTGAAATGTTTTTTACCTGGATTCTACATCCTTGACCCTCACGGAATTGGAGAGATCCATAACACTTACAAAGAGAATATTTGCTTCTATCCCATTATGTACTTCAAAGTGTTCATAAAACTTCAAAGTCAGTTAAAATCTTTACATAAGAGAGTTTCCCTTGCATATTGCTTTCCACTTAACAAGCACAAAGCTGTAGAAAACCATTTCTTCCCTATAGTTACAGTTTCAGTTCAACTGTGAGGACTAAGCACAGTAGTTGTCCAGGAGATGGTGAAATGTATTTGCTCACAAACTAGAGTATCATGAATCAGTAGGTATGGCACTAAGAGAGAATTTCCTCTAAGGAGTTATATAAAATTGTGTATAAGAAGTATATCTAAGATCAAAACTTCTTTGGGCATATGATTGGAAAACAAATTTATTATTATTATAAGAATGTTAATTTGAAGAGAAGTTTCAGGATATGCAGTAAGCTATTATCATAAATATATAGAATTATTCAGGTTTGTTTCCAAAAATCTTGAAAAACAAAGAGCTTCCTTTGGGGCCTATTTCAGAACACTAGAGAACAAAATATGTGAAGAGTAAGCAGTATTCATTATTCAAAAATAAAAATAAAAGTGTGAAAAGTGTTTCACAATGTGCTAAATCTTAGTGTTCATATTAAAGAAACATCTTAAAACATAACTTCAAGTGGATAACATGTTCATTATTTCAAACAAACAAGACCCCCAAAAACAGGTCAAAGTTTTCAAATCAGTGATAAAATTTCTATCTGTGTGTGTGTGTGTGTGTGTGTGCACGCGCAAGCATGTGTAAGGTGTTCTTACACTATATCTGATATTTAATAAAAATATTTATTTTTATTTTATTTTATCAAAAGTATATCAGTCTCTTGGTTAAAAATTTCATTGTTGTGTTATACAATATAGTTTAATTCTCCTTGATTTTCTTAACTGCCTTCATGTATTTACCAAGAAGATCAGAAGAGGATATGTCTAGATCATATAAGGTTAAAAATATTTTATCTTGAAGAAACTTAAAAATTATGATTCTATATCAAGACACCAGGGCAGTGTTAACTAAATGACAAATTGATGCCACTGGCCCATATTATATTTTGGTTTCTGGTGTAAGAAAATGGCAGGCTATGGTAGTACAGAAACCCTCCTACCAAGAACACGTAGACATACTAGAAAGCAGATTCAATATAACAAAATGGCAATGAACATTTAATGTGAAAAGTAAAATATTTAAATTATTTTCAAAATTTTAAAAGACAAATTTCTTCTAAAAGTAGAGTTATCTTTGGAAATACAAAGGCAAGTTACTAATAAAAATTATGTTTAAATAATTTTTTTAAATTCTTACAATTTTTTAAATTATACTAAAAGTTTTATTAGCCTAAAAAATAGTCTATATTTAGTAGACTGATAGTATGTTGTATTCACATACAAATAAATTATTAATACACCAAGAATTCAATGTCCCTCTGGTTTTCAAAGTTAGTGAAGAAATTCAGATGTATGTGCATATATAAGTGTATATATATATATATATATATATATATATATATATATATAGGAATATATGTATAAATGCACATATACATTCACACAGTGTATATATATATAGATATTAAGTATAAACAAATACTACAATATATTAAAGTGATGGATATGTATAAACACATGCATTTATTTTTATTTTCAGGACAAATGAATTGTTTTAATATTAAAAGTTTTCCTAAATGTTCAAGTGCTAGTCTTGGATAAATTGATCCAAATAATTTAAGAAATATTTATAGATTCTTAATAGAATATGTTGATTCATACTCTAGGGGAAATATTTCATATTGCAAGAATCATTGGAAAGAATGTATCATCAGTATTAATAATAGGATTCTATGTTAAGTTCAAATAAAATTTAAATATTTACATTAAACAGGGATGAGAGGTGGGAGGGAAAGGGAGAGAAAAGGGAAATTGCATGGAAATGGAAGGAGACCCTCAGGGGTATACAAAATTACATACAAGAAGAAGTGAGGCGAAAGGGGAAAAAATATAAGGGGGAGAAATGAATTACAGTAGAGGGGGTAGAGAGAGAAGAGGGGAGGGGATGGGAGGACGGGGGATAATAGAGGATAGGAAAGGCAGCAGAATACAACAGACAATAATATGGCAATATGTAAATCAATGGATGTGCAACTGATGTGATTCTGCAATCTGTATACGGGGTAAAAATGGGAGTTCATATCCCACTTGAATCAAAGTGTGAAATATGATATATCAAGTACTATGTAATGTTTTGAACAACCAACAATAAAAATTAATTAAAAAAATTTTAAATATTTAAAAATCCACAAGTAATTGCCTATATTTAGATTAAATGGCACATAGCTGGAAATATTTACACCCTAATTGGAATGACAACCATTTTTTCAAATTTGCATGATAACATTAGAAAACACTGAAGAAAATGAAAAAAAATAGTTTCTACTAAGAAGTTTTGTTATCAGCATTAAAAAGAAATACCACATTAAGTACTTTACACACTTCAGACCAGAAAATATGAATGGTATGGTAATATGATTTATTCCTTTTGTTCTTCCTTCCTTTATTCCTCTTTATTTCATTAGTAATACAACTAAGAGTTGTTTAGATTAAAAGTTTGCATAGTTTCTGTTTAAGTGGATTCTCTAAATAAGTGCATACTAATTCCAGTATTCTTTAGCTCTAAAGTTATATCTACTAAAGTTCACTGTCAACAATATCAGTCCTCTTTTCAGAAGACAATTGAAGTTGAATTTCCCAAAACATATTTTCATTGCTTCCTCAACTTGACAGATCCCTAATACTCTGCAAAAGCAATAGCCCTCAGCAAATGATTTTGACTATTAGCTTTATATGCTCTCTTTTGTATATGTTAACTTGAAAGTGGTTTTATATCAGTTGCATAAATCATAGCCATTTCTAGTAAACTAAGAGCAAAGAAAATATACCACCTGACTGCATTGCAAAAGCAATTGTAGATCTTCAGAAATACGATCAAATACTTCACAAATATAACCAAATAAAACATGCATAATCTAAGCAGTCTGAGTTTCCTCAGGGTGTATGTGGAAAGATAAGGCTGTGAATTGTGCATAAGCAGCTTTATTTCATTTTAAAGACTTCTTTTTAAAATCAACTGACTATGTTATGCACTCTCAGGAAAACGGTTATAATAAATTTGAAGACCAGTTTGAAAGTCTTTCACGTGAAGTGGAATACTTATGATCATACTTCGGTATTTCCTAATAAAATAATAAGAGCCAAGAAAAAATTGACAATTAGAATTCAACTGTGTTTGGAATGAATATTTTATATCTGGAATTGGGGAAAATATATTAAGAAAATCATGAAACCCTCCATATATTGTCAGAAGATAAAATCAATTTTATAAAATAATTTTACTCCAACTAATAATTTACAAATGTTCATTTACCCAAAAATGTCTCAATAAAGTTAAATACACAGTCATCTATAATTAGAACATATTGCCATTATAGGCATTGTGGAAAACATATACAACAAAATAGGTTGTGAAAAGCACTTGGAGTCATGTATATTGTTAAGTTATAAATTGATCCATATTTCAAATGCTAGATGTTTATATTCAATGTCTTGAAATATTTGTGATGAGTTGTGAAAATTTAGAAAATTAGTTAGCACTTGATTATAGTTCCAAAGATAGATTTGAATTTATTCCCTATTTGCAAAAATGATACATACATATATGAGTGGTGATTCATTGGTCTGGCTTTCAATGCTAAGAAAAAAGTTTTGCTCTACTTTAAATGGAAATTAGTATATAATATCTCAAATAGTCTTAATTTTATATAAGAATTTTTTTTTCAATTCATCAGTAGTTTATTTCCTTAGGTAGATTCTAACATTGAGAAACACTGAAAAGATATATGCAATATTTTATGTAAGGGTGAAAATGGTGGAATCATAGTATGCTGGAATGAAAAGGGGTCTAGAAAAGCACACAATTCCACCTTGTCAAGGGCCTTATTCCAGACCATGTGACATGCTATTAATAAAAAGTTTTGAATTCCCTTTTCTGCACCCTTCCACTAAACTGAATAACTTATCTTTTGATGATTCACTAAATTAAGTAGACTTAACAGTGCCAAAATAATTTTTATTATTTTGAAGAAATTTCTTAACATAGTATTCTTACTTTTTTTTAATCAAGTTACCCCTAAATAAGTTATTGTTTTTCAATGTCTAACATAAAACAATTACTACTGGAAAGAACCATATCATTTCCAATCCTTGTAACTTAAAATAAGTAAATAGGTCAGGCAACAAAGAAGCATATGTTGAATAACGAACATTTATACCTGAAATATAATCAACTGTATTTTCTTTAAATCTTTCTTAAAACTTTCAATTGTTATTTTGGTACTGTAAAACTTGTTCTTGTACCTTGCATATTTTAAATATATTCTTTTACCGTGACTAAATTTAAAATTCATTGCATTCAGCACAATTACTACCTACATCTTCCACAAAAACTGAACTAGTTATTTGAACAAGAGCATTTAGAGATGTTCAATTTTGTTCATTGTATGTAGAGGTATAATTATGCGAGCCACTGAATTTTATAGTTTGTCTGTTTTACAATAAGAATCAATGGTCTGGCAAAAACACTGATATAAATGGACATCATTTATTTCCTATATTAAGAACTGCATTTTTAGTGTTCAGAAAGTTAACTACAAAGTGTCAGAATTCAATGGGTTTTGATTCTTTATGATGAATGATTTTAATAATTTAAGAAGCTGAACTATGTTAAGAATTAAGTTGTTTTCAAATAGGACATAAGAAAGCCAAGATAAGCTGGGCATGGAGGTGCACACCTGTAAATCCCAGTGGCTAGGAGGCTGAAGAAAAAGGATCTTGAATTCAAAGCCAGCCTCCCCAATTTATCAAGGCCCTAAGCAACTCAGTGAGACCCTGTCTCTAAGTAAAACACACACACACACACACACACACACACACACATACACACATACAGAAAAAAAAAAAAAAAAAACAGGGCAGGGGATATGGCTCAGTGGTTGAGCATCCATGGCTTCACTCACCAGTACCAAAAAAGCAAAAAACCAAAGTAACCCTTGAGAAGATCATTCATGGCAGACAAATTAAACAACAAATTGGGTGTGGCATTTCTGGATTCTTTTTTGTTTGTCTATTTTTTGTTTGTTTGTTTGTTTATTTATATATAACAGCAGAATGCATTATAATTCTTATTATATAGAGAGAGCTCAATTTTTCATATCTCTGGTTGTATACATAGTATACTCATACCAATTTGTGTCTTCATACATGTACTTTGGATAATAATGATCATAACATTCAGCTATCATTAATTACCCCATGCCCCCTCCTTTCCCCTCCCACCTCCTCCCATCCCTCTGCCCTATCTAAAGTTCCTCTATTCCTCCCATGATCCCGCTCCCTATCCCACTATGAATCAGCTTCCTTATATCAAAGAAAACATTTGGCATTTAGTTTTTTGGGATTGGCTAACTTCACTTAGCATTATCTTCTCTAACTCCATCCATTTACCTGCAAATGCTATGATTTTATTCTCTTTTATTGCTGAGTATTATTCTATTGTGTATATAAGCCATTTTTTTATCCATTAATCTATTGAAGGGCATCTAGATTGGTTCCACAGTTTAGCTATTGTGAATTGTGCTCCTGAAAACATTAATATGGCTGTGTCTTTGTAGTATACTGCTTTTGGGTATAGACTGAGGAGAGCAATAGCTGGGTCAAATGGTGGTTCCATTCCCAATTTTCCAAGAAATCTCCATACTGCTTTCCATAGTGGTTGCACCAATTTGCATGCCCACCAGCAGTGTATGATTGTACCTTTTCCCCCACATCCTCGCCAACACTTATTGTTGTTTGTCTGCATAATAGCTGCCATTCTGACTGGAGGGAGATGAAATTTAGAGTGGTTTTGATTTGCATTTCTCTAATTGCTAGTGATGATGAACATTTATTTTTATTTTTTTATTTTTTATTGATCAAAACATTACAGAGCTCATGATATAGATGATGAACATTTTTTCATGTGTTTGTTGATTGATTGCATATCATCTTCTGAGAAGTGTCTCTTCAGGTCCTTGGCCATTTATTGATTGGATTTTTTTTTTTTTTTGGTGTTTAGATTTTTGAGTTCTTTATATACCCTAGTGATTAGTGCTCTATCTGATGTGTGAAGGGTAAAGATTTGCTCCCAAGATGTAGGCTCTCTATTCACCTCACCAATTGTTTCTTCTACTGAGAAGAAATTTTTTAGTTTGAGTCAATCTCATTTATTGATTCTTGATTTTAATTCAGTAAATGTAATTCATTACATCAATAGACTTAAAGATAAGAATCATATGATCATCTCACTAGATGCAGAAAAGGCATTTGAAAAAACAGAGCACCTCTTTATGTTCAAAATACTAGGAAAACTTGGTATAACAGGAACATGTCTCAACATCATAAAGGCTATCTATGCTAAGCCCCAGGCCAAATCATTCTAAATGGAGAAAAACTGAAGGCATTCCCTCTAAAAACTGGAAAAAGACAGGGATGCCCTCTTTCACCACTTCTATTTAACATAGATCTTGAAAAACTGGCCAGAGCAATTAAACAGACAAAAGAAATGAAAGGGATACATATAGGAAAAGAAGAATTCAAATTGGCACTATTAGCTAATGGTATGATTTTATACCTGGAAAGACCCTAAAAGTTCCACCAGAAAACTTCTAGAACTAGTAAATGAATTCAGCAAAGTAGCAGGATGTAAAACCAACACCCATAAATCAAAGGCATTTCTGTATATCAGTGACAAATCCTTAGAAAGGGAAATGAGGAAAACTACCCTATTCTCAATAACCTCAAAAAAAAAAAACCACTTGGGAATCAACTTAAATAAAGAGGTGAAAGAAAGAAATCAAAGAAGACCTTAGAAGATGAAAAGATCTACCTTGATCTTGGATGGGCAGAATTAATATTATCAAAATGACCATACTTCCAAAGCACTGTACAGATTTAATGCAATTCCAATCAAAATTCCAATGACATTCCTCATAGAAATAAAAAAAAAGCAATCATGTAACTCATCTGGAAAAATAAGAGACCCAGAATAGCTAAAGCAATCCTTAGCAGGAAGAATGAAGCAGGTGACATCACTATACCAGACCTTAAACTATACTACAGAGCAATAGTAACAAAAACAGCATGGTATAGGCACCAAACTGGAAGACCAATGGTACAGAATAGAGTACACAGAGACTAATCCACAAAATTACAATTATCTTATATTAGACAAAGCTGACGAGCATATGCATTGGAGAAAAGATAGCCTCTTCAACAAATGGTGCTGGGAAAACTGGAAATCCATATGCAACAAAATGAAATTAAACCCCTATCTCTCACCATGCACAAAACTCAACTCAAAATGGATCAAGGATTTAGGAATACAACCATAGACCCTGTGTATAATAGAAGAAAAAGTAGGCCCTAATCTCCATCATGTGGGACTAGGCTCCAACTTCCTTAATAAGATTCCTATGGCATTTCTGGATTCTATAAAAACTAAAAGTGTTTTGACTATAATTAAATTTATCTCACTGTATATAATGACCAGATTTTCAAATGAAAACATTTGAAATTATAAGCTACTTGAAGAAATTAGCTAAAATCAAGCATTAAGATAATTTCCTAATTTGCTCATCTTCATCACTAAAAATTTTAAGTCATGTTGAATACTTACATCCACCCAAACTAAATCAGATAAAAACACATTTGATTTATTTTATAAGATATGTTCCAAAATGTTACGTTCAAAACTGGAAATTGACATTTTTTTAGCAACTAATATATGGCAGGCACTGTACCAGATATAATTTTGGTATATTTCATACATGTCGTAAGAATTGTTCATGGCATTCCACAAATACATCTAGGATATTTGACACCTGGAACAAATAATCTGAATAATTCCTCAATATGACATTAATTTGAGTCTTAAATATAACATAATTGTATGAGATAACTAGATCACTTTCATTATGTGAACTTCTTTGGTATGGACATATATTACATCCTTTCTATGGTGTCTTACTTGATATAAGTAAATGACATATAAGTACTTAATTTTTATTGAAAATGTAATGATAAGAAAATATTGTAGTTAAGATATGGCTGAATATGTAGATACAGCAATAAAAATAAACTTGAGTGCATTATTTATTATTTCAAGAACCAGCTATGGCAGACCTTTTTGGTGGCTTACCCCAGAATTTTTCCCAGCCCCCATATTTTATTGCTTGCCTCTCACTAAAGAGGCTAAACATGTCAGATACTTTATTTCCCAACCTCCAAGAGCCATGTGACTCAGTTCTGCCATGAGACAAGCCAGGAAGTCTGCTGAAGTACTAAGGGGAAGATTTTCCTTTGATAATTAAAGAAAGAAGAAATGAGAGAGGAATAAATGTGGGGAGGAAAAAAACATTTTCCACACTCTTGCATTTCATATGATTGTGAGAGGACAGGATGCAGAACGCACTGGTTGTCAAGTTGTGACCATGAGACCACAGTTACAGAATTTTCTAAACTCCAATCCTATAACTGGACCCTTCTGAGGCAGTGAAGCAACCCAGGAGCTGCCAATTTCCAGATTTTTAGTTATAGGAGATAACGAGATCACATTTATAATGTGAACTCCTATAGTGTGGACATATATTACTTCCTTTCAATGATCTCTTACTTGATATAAGAAAATGACATAAAAGTACATAATCTTTATTAAAAATATAATGGAAAGAAAAAAATTGTAGCAATAAAGAAAAATCTCAAATCTGTCTTTAAAATAAAAACTACATGAAAAAAAATCATATGTATCCATGATTTTTAAGACGTAAAAACAGTAATGGAAGGAAATATAGAGCAATATAAATGAAAGCTGGCAGAATTTAGCAGTTAGTATTTGTTAGATAAATCAATCAACCTAGAAATTGATTATTTGTGTAAACACCATTAGTTCAAAATAACTTGTGTGAGCTGTCCTGTCTCACCTCACAATTTACATCCAATTCAGGGAACAATCTAAAAGAACTTTATTTTCTTAATAGATTTTGCTTTATCAATGATTTTATTCTCATTTTAAAATCATGTTCTAATATCTGGAACATTCAGAGTAATACTAATAATGGATTAATAATCATTTTCCTTCAGCAAGAAGCTCAGAAGCTGGGTATGGTGTCATATGCCCGCAATCCCAGGGGTTCAGGAGGCTGAAGCAGCAGGATCACAAGTTAAAAGTCAGGCTTAGCAATTTAGCAAGGCCCTAAACAACTCAGCGAGACCCTATTTCTAAAATATATATGTATATACACACACGTGTGTGTGTGTGTGTGTGTGTGTGTGTATACATATATATGTATAAAATATGTATGTATGTATGTGTATATATATGCATGCATATATATAAAGAGTGGTTCAGTGGTTAAGTGCCCTCAGGTTCAATCACAGGAACCAAAAACAAAAACAAAACAACTAGGGAAACCCCAGGGAGTATTTATATACACGTACCTTAGTGAAATAAACAAGCTCTCTTGTTAATCTAGTTGTTCCATTCATTTTGGAAAGCTCTTTCCAACTACAACTTCCAACTTTTTACAAACCAGAATGCATGCACAACCTTACTGTAAAGATCAGCATTTGTGTGAATCCTGAAATATCATGCCTCCCCCAGTTATTATTACAAATCATATCACCTGAAACTGGTAACCCACAATAACATTAGAACTTTCTTCATATCTTGTGTATTTGGCCTTATAAGCCTATATATTGAAAAATTAAGCAGTTCCCCCAAAGAATATCCTACAAAAAAGTTAGATGGTTCACTAAAAAACTGCAGACATAAATATATCGATGATTACTATTAATTCCACTAACACAAATCATAGAAACTAAGAGTAAGAAGAGAAAAATTTTTCTTTCCCTTCTCTAGCTCTTCCCAGCTTTCTAGCTGCATGAAGTCCTACCCAATATTATACTTACTACCACTTCACTTGAAGGCTCATTTAGGTGTTTAGAACCCCTAGGAATTCTACACTGAAAATTATTGGTTTTCCCATCATTGTGAAATCCATACAAAAATTTCCCCATAAGGGCAAACATCAAGAAATATATTTACTTTACAATGTGTAGATAACCACAATGAAAACAAATTCAAAAGTAAATTACATAGAGCAGGAAAAAAAATGTGTTAATGGAGAATCAGGGAGATATTAGCATTTGAAGGACAATGTGAAGTTTGTGCAAATCTATTGTCATTTCATTAATGAGGGTGCATTTTTCCCTATTAAATTTGTTTTCTTAAAAATCCAAGGAATAACTATAACAAATCCCTTGTTTTATAAAGCAAAATTCAAATTAAAACTTGCATTTATAGTACAATATAGTATAATATCAATTGATTGTTTTTAAAGACTTATCAATAGAAAACATACAAAATATTGACAATATTGATGTAACAAGAAGAATCTATACATCAAAAAAATAGAGGATTTCTCACTCCTTTAAAGTATCTTGTCCTTAAATATTTAGGAATTTTGCAAAATGTGAGAAAATTATATTTTTGCCAGTTAATGAGAAATGCATAAATTTTTTTAAGAAAGAAGAGAATATGATATTAGGGTTAGGTTAGGAAGGTATCCCGAAGACTAAAATTGCAAAATATGGACCTGTGCTAAATACTTGAAGTAATAACCACAGGAAGTAGCAGTCACTCCTGATGGGAAAAATAGAAGACAGAAACTATGGGCAGAATTTTGGAATTTAGAAGAGGAATCCTTTGAGTTGGAACCCAGCCTGTCCCTTGGTGCTACTCTCTCAGGAGATACAAAGAGGCAAAGAGAAAACAGACTTTTTGAAAACTGAATCCAATTTTCACTGCCAAGGTGAAGGGCCTTTGTTGGGATGACATTGAGTGGAAGAGCAAGAAAACAGAGGGGATCTGAGAAAATACACAGGTTAAGAGGATGGCGTTGAACCTGAGGAACAAATAGTTAATAATGGACACAGTCTATGTGGTTGCCTACTCAGCTGCACACATTGTCAACCCAGAAACAAAATCTTGTGCTGTCACTTCATACTGTCCAACTATGCTTCAAAACATGAAGGTCTTTCTAGTCAGCGATCTGCGCTTTCTTCATGAAAGAAGGTTCCAACCGTGAGAAAACGCTAGGGAGTTTTAAATTAAAGAGACAAGATCTAATTACCTTTAAAACAAGCTCCAGGATGGCTCCTCCTAGCTCCCGCCTCCAGCCACCAAATGTGGTAGCAAGATTTACTGAAGAGGAGAGAGAAAGAGAGAGAGAGAGAGAGAGAGAGGTCAGGGAGTGGACTCTTATTAGGGAACAAGAAATTCTGGGGAAAATCCCATCCAATGAAGGTTAAGGGGGGGCAGCATCCCAAGGTCAGGTGCGATGATTGGGTCATCAGGGCAGTGGCCAGACAGGGCTGGAGAAGGGTGAGGAAAGCTCTGACACAGCTGTGTCTAAGCGCCTCTCACCCTGCCAGGGAGGTAACTCAAATTATGTGTGAGGATGGCCTCCCACAGGTCTTCAACCTACATAGGGAAGCACAGGTTCCCAAAAGTGATGGTGTCCATCTGTATGCAACAATTGATGATACATTCACCTCAAATTGGGTGAAGGTCCTGCCTGAATATTGCATTGCCTAAAAATAAATTGTAAAGTCAAAACCAGTAACAACACATAAACACCATCAGGAGAAAGAAGGCTGTGGCAACAAAAAATTAATCCAATTATTTCCACAATTTATAAATATATATAGCAATTTAGAAAAAAATGTGCATAGCTGCACAAGTGCTTGCTCATATAACTAGTAACCTGATTGGTACATTCTTCTTTTTCTTCTTTTTACTTCATATGTTTCTTTTTTTTCATGCTACCTATAAGCATATAAATATTGCTCCAGAAAGGCTGGTGGCTCTCTGATTCACTATAAGCTTCTTTCTCCAAATACTGTAAATTACCGTAAATTTCTACAAGCTACTTCATGCCCCAAATGGTTTTCCTATCTTTAATAGACATGATAAAAATGTTTCCATAGGAAACCAAAATTACTTATGTATTCATAAATACAGTTACTTCAACGTTACACTTGCATTATGTTCTGTTAAGAATCTACATAGAAAATATTTTTGTCCAGAGTTGCTGCAGTCTGGCTGGGTACAAATCACGAGTCACTCACAGCTTTGTAGATTCAAACAACAATTCGTTATTCCCGATCTCACACTGGCCTTCTACAAACACGTTCTGGGGAAATCCACGTTCTCTGCCCAAATCCACACTCCACTGGGCTTCTGTCTCCCAAATATATTCTGAATCCCGTGAGAACTCAAGGGGAACTCAGGCAGCAGGATACGCCCTATTCCCAGCAGGAATAACCTTAAACCGGGAACACCCTAAACTCGGATTATCCTAAACTGGGAACACCCTAAACATGGATCCGCCTTGGTCCTTGAGCAAGGTCACCTTCCACTAAGCAACATGGGGGTACGCTGGCAAGGAAATTGTCATACCTACTTGGCTAATGGCTCCCAGCATCTCCCCCCTTCTGATTAATTAAACAACAAGTAATGTGGCTTAAGGACCGTGCCTGGTAGGTTGTCCAATTCAACATATGGTTCTTACCCGTCATTGGAAAACTGACCTTTAGGCGTCAGCCTCCTGTCTTAGGTTGATACCACTGCAACTGGATCATACCCGTCACTGACTACCGGTCTAGCATATAGCCATACTTGTGGATAGGTCTATGTACCAGTGGGGGGGTGAGGTTCTTTGCCTCACCTCTGTTGGCCCCCAAATTTGGCCTTGGTGCCAGTGGGGGAGTGAGGTTAATGTGGCTTAAGGACCGTGCCTGGTAGGTTGTCCAATTCAACATATGGTCCTTACCCGTCATCGGAAAACTGACCTTTAGGTGTCAGCCTCCTGTCTTAGGTTGATACCACTGCAATTGGATCATACCCGTCACTGACTACTGGTCCAGCATCTAGCCATTGGCCCCCCAATTTTAGACCATCACTAGCAGAAGGGAGGAGGATACAGAAATGCCACGACACCAAGCCAATTGACAGCTCCTTTGGAAAAATTGCATCACTGGTGACACCATCAGCAAAGATATGCCAGCACTACCACAATTCACTGCACCAAACAATAGTTACATAGTCCAGGCAAGTTCTGTAAGCAGTTCAAAGCGGAGGAATCTATCAATATGTCCATCTCCTCCCAAAGTCCGTTTCCTCCCAAAGTAAGTTGACTCCGTGATTGAGCATTACTTGTTGAGTTATATTCATTGATGCATCAGTTTACTGTGATAGCTATAATAGAAGCTGCAGTTTGGTTTTATCTTTGTCTTCACTGGCACTGGGATGAAGATAGGAATTCTGGCAATGATGCTAAAGAGACATTATCCTGAAAAGAATTATTAAATATAATGAAAAGGAAAGGTGAAAATAAACAAACAGATCTGTTAACTTTATTTAAAAACAATCCTTAACAGCTGTTTACCTGATTTAAATTAAGCCATTTAAATCACGTGAATAGAAAAAAAAATAATTCGGATCCATATTTTCATGAGTGCTCCTCATATAAGAAATATGGACATATGCACACACAGACATACAACATAAAACACAAGAGTACAACACATAAGACAATAATAAAGGCCTTGTAGCTTTACCTAGGTGAAATCTCCATTGCAATGTTTAAAAACTCCACAGTCAAAAAATAAAATTGATCAGAAAAACATTAACCTAGGTTTGTATGAGCTCAAAAAATAAAAATAGAACCTTATGACGTGGAAAAATGCAATAATAAAATAGATATTGAAAAAAGCATCCTGGTTAATCACTGTCGCAGATGTAAGAATGGCCAAGCTGGAGCTCTGGATATCAGCTGTTATGGATTTGAGTCAAATCATCTTCTTTTTGATCTGTAGAAATTGTTTTAATCTCTCTGGAATCCAAATCGGTTGCTGTTCTCCCTGTGGAAATACAAATAGAACCCCGACTCCAGACAATCACTGGGTCACAACCTTTCCATTGTCCTGTTAGAATATCTTTCCAAAGTACTTTAGGCTTATGTACGTTTTTTGGATACATATGCCTTTCCGCAGCACTAAGTCCTGATGAATCCAAATTTAAAAAGTTTAGAGTAAAAAGCGTTATTTTAAGTTTATCTTTGGGGGATATATACCCCCTTCCAATTCCCTCTTTTTGCTTTAATAAGTACATGTCTGTATCTAATAGTCGTCTTAGCTTTTTGCATTTTTTATCTAAAATACCTTTATTTGATATTTTCAACCATTTTTTATCTTATTTCTATCTTCTAGTTTTCTTCTAAGGTTTGTACATTTACCCTTAGTTGCTTTTTTTTTTTCTCTTAGTTTCTTTTGTTTCCTATTTTGTGGGTTTAAAATTCTTGTCTTCCTACATCTTTTCTATATTCCTACATCTTTTCTTATCTTTTTTCTACCTTTCTGTACTTTTGTCTTTAAAGTTTTCCACTTCAAAATTTTAATCTTCTTTATCTAAATATCTTTTATCCTATTATCTTCCCATTTTCATGGGGTTTTTTTTGTTTTTTTCTCTGTCATGAAGGCATCTTAACCACCTTCAATTTAACCTTTTAAAGCCTTCCAATCATCATCTATACTGTACTTTTAAATGTACTTTTTCACCACCTATAGCTTCACTCTTTTAAATGAGGCTTAGATTCTGTTTAAATCGCTTAATGTTAGTTTACATGGCTGCCCTTCAACCAAAGGCCTTTTTTACTCCATTAAGAAGCTTTGTCTCAATCTGCCATGTACAAATACCTTTTTCTTCTTTCTTCCTTTCTCAAGCTTTTAAAGTAAGTCTAGTTTCCTCAAAATCTTTTTAAATGGCATTTTACAACTTTTTACTTTACCACAAAGAGATTATCTCATCTAGAAACATTTCTTTTTCATTTAACCTTTTATATTAAAATATATTTTCACATCTTGAATCTATTTATCTCTTTTCTAGCCATTAACCCTTTTTATAAATTCACATTCTGAAACAACTCTTATAAAATTTCTGATTTAGACAAATTACTGCACTTTAATAAGATGAAATACTTTCATGTTTTTTTTTTTATGGTACTATAATACTATAATTGAAACCCAACTGAAACTTCTTATACTCTTTGTATATAAATTACACATGATAGAATCTTAACTCTTAGTAACCTTGTTTTAGCAAAGACACAGACCAAAGCAATATTAAATTTTTTTCCATTTACCAAATTATGAAAACACACATAATGTTTAAATATATTACTTATGGAACTTAATAAGTAAAGAGTACTTGATTTTATATTTAGTGGTTGATATTTTGACACTTTAGCTTTGTAAATTAATTAGAACTTTGTAGAAACCAAGATCTTAGACAAATGTAGTAAACAGAACTAGCCATCTCTTTCTTGTTGAAGAAAAATCCTTCTACAGGATACCATGATGATCCCATTGATATACTTAATAACTCATCTTTAAAAAGCCATGGGCTACATTTTTCTATTGTAACAACATGTGTCCTAACTGTTCTTGGTCTTACTGGGGTGCCTCCTTTCTCTAACAATTTCTCTTCCTCGGAGGCGAACAACTTCAAACTTTGAGACAACCATTTCCCCCAGTTTGCCTGAGAAAGTTCTAGGAACAGGCAACTTGAAATAAAAACAAAATAAATCAAAACAAGAATGCATTGTTTTTTGAAATGCTCATCCATTCTTTCACTCTTCCTCAGGGGCGAACAATTTCACTTACCCCCAATCTTCATTCGTTCCCCGTACGGGCCACCAGATGCCGCAGTCTGGCTGGGCACAAATCACGAGTCACTCACAGCTTTGTAGATTCAAACAACAATTCTTTATTCCCGATCTCACACCGGCCTTCTACAAACACGTTCTGGGGAAATCCACGTTCTCTGCCCAAATCCACACCTCCATTGGGCTTCTGTCTCCCAAAAATACTGTCTGAATCCCGTGAGAACTCAAGGGGAACTCAGGCAGCAGGATACGCCCTATTCCCAGCAGGAATAATCTTCCTAAATTGGGAATGCCCTAAACTCGGATTATCCTAAACTGGGAACACCCTAAACATGGATCCGCCCTGGTCCTTGAGCAAGGTCACCTTCCAGTAGTCCTTCCACTAAGAAACATGGGGGTACGCTGGCAAGGAAATTGTCATACCTACTTGGCTAATGGCTCCCAGCACAGAGTCATACTTGGAAAATTATTTCAGGAATTATCTAATTACAGTTAGAAGTGTAATAACTACATTGTATTTTAAGTATGATTATGCTGGAGATTTTAAGTTAAACTATTAAACCTTGTAATGGAGGTTCTAGCCAGGGAAATGAGTCAAGATAAAAAATAAAATATAGTTAGAAGGAAGTAAACTATTCTTATTCATATATGGTGTGATCTTATATATAGAAAAACCTATATAATTAACTAAGTGGTATTAGAATTAAAAAACAATTTCAGCAAGGTGACCAAAATATGTTTACATTAAAAAATTGTATTTTGATAGATACAGCATTGAAGCTATAGATTTCTTTGGGTATTTTAACAACATTGATCCTTCTAATTCATGAAAATGGGATGTCTCTCAACTTCTTGGTGTCTTTTTCAATTCCTTTCATCAGTTTTTTATAGTTTTCATGGTGGAGAACTTTCAACTCTTTGGTTACATTTATCAGCTTGTGTGTATGGATTTACTGTTAGTAGGATTTCTTTCTTGATTTCTGTTTTAGACAATTCTTTATTGGAATATAGAAACACTATTAATATTTGTATGTTTATTTTGTATCCTGCAACTTTGCTAAATTTAGATAAATAGAATTTTTTGGAGTATTACATATATAAGATTTTGCCATCTTCTAATAGTGACAATATGACTTCCTCTTTTCTATCACAGATGCTTTTTTTCTTTTGCTGGATTGCTCTAGCTAGAACTTCCAGTACAATGTTGAATATTGTGGTAAAAGCAGGCATCTTTGTCTTATTTCAATTCTTAGAAGAATTTGATCCTTTCCTTATACAATGTTAGTTGTGGGCTTTTTATATGTGGCCTTTATTATGTTGTGGTACATTTTTTCTATACTTATTTTGTTCAGAGTTTTTATCATGAAGAGATGTTGAATTTGAAAAATGATACTAAGAAAATGAATTGGCAAAAAACATTTTTTAAATAATGGTGCTGGGAAATTTGCACAGCCACCCACAGCAATCCCATCTCTCACAATATAAAAATCAACTTAAAGATTAAAGATTTAAACAAGGCCTGAACCTACAAAAGTACTAGAATAAAATGTAGAGGAAATGCTTCAAGTCATTGAAGTGAGCAAGGATTTTGTGTAATGAAATGGGCAAGCATCTTGTAAGAATGCCCAGGCATTGAGCAATAATTTCAAAGCAGAGGAAATACAGACACAATAACCAAGTGGGATTACAGCAAACTTAAAAGCTTCTTCACAGCAAAGCAACGAAAACAATTAATGGCATGAACAATCTACAGAAAGAGAAAACATTTGCACATTTTACATCTGACAATGGGTTAATATCCAGAATCAATAAGAAACTCAAAAATGATAACAAGACTATATAAGTCAATTAAAAGCAAACAAAAGACCTACAAAGATATTTCTAAAAAGACATAAAAATAAAAAATTGAAATAATACCCAACATTACTAATAATCATGAAATACAAATCAAAACAAGTTATCATCTTAATGAGAAATGGCTATTACCCAAAAGACAACAACAAGTTCTGTGATAATGTGGAGAAAAGAAAACTAATGTACAATGTTGTCAGAAATGTAGACTAATACAGTCTTTATGGAAAACATTTGGAATTTTTCCTCAAAGTGTTAAAAATAGGACAACCATATTGTCAGAACCAGTGAATAAACTTGTGGTCCTCGAATGGTCAGGAGGATACCTCTCCTGGGAAATTTTCAGTGTGAAGGTACTGATTGAAGATTGCCCAGTTGCTATGGTGATGCCCTGTTCAAAGGGAAATTCCATTTCAGTCACAGATTTAATCAGTTCTTAATCTTAGGTTCAAATGACAGCTGCCCTGAAATACAGAATTATGGGCACAAGCTTATAATTCTGATTGGGCTGTTTATACCCTCAACTTCTAAACCATATATTTTAGGGACATTGCCCTTCCACTTTTTTTCAGCACTATTTACAATAGCCAAAAAATGGAAACAAACTTGCAATCCATTAACTTATTACTGGATAAAGAAAATGTCATACATATACACAATGGAACACTATTTAGCCTTAAAAATGGATAAAATCTTGTCACTTAAGACAATATGAATGGGACTGGAGATCAAGTGTCAAGTGGAAAAAGCAGGCACAGGAAGACAAGTATTGTATGATCTCACATGTGGAATAACAGTTGATGTCACAGAAGTCGGAGTAGAATAGTGATTACCAGAGATGAGATAAGTAGGGATGTGAAGAGGTTGATCAATGGGTACTAAGTTAAAATTATATAGGGGTAAGAATTTTTGGTGTGTTACTAGGCAGTAAGTTACCATAAATAATAATAAAATACTATATATGTCAAAAAGCTTGAAGAAAGAATTTTCAATGTTTTCTTAATAAAAATGCTAAATATTTGAGGAGATATATACATTTACACTGACTTAAAGATTATGCAATGTATATATACATTGGAAAATTCACATGGTACCCCATAAATACATAGGTTTTATGTTTTAGGATTTTTTTTGGGGGAAAAAATTTTAATTAAAATACAACATCATACAAATACAACTCAAAAATAGCATCAAAAAGAGAAAAAATAGAAGTCAATAAAATAATTACAATTCTATCTATCTATATAAAACTAAAACATATTGTTGAAATAAATTACAAGAGACTAAATAAATGGTATGAAATTATTTATATTATGCAGAAGTCTTAATACTGTTAAAATTCCCTGGATTGGTCTATGGACCAAATCATTCAACACAATGATTATCAAAAATTCAGTTTGCAAAAACTGCCAAAACCTCTTAAAAATTATATGGAAATTCAAGGAACTTGGAATACACAAAACTATCTTGAAAAAGAAAAAAAATGGATTCACTGTTCATATTTCAAAGTATGCCAGCGTAATCATGACATAGGATATACTTACTGACATAGGATAGACTTATAGATTTGTGAGACTAAATTAAAAAGAAACAAACCCTTACAGAGAATTGAATTCTAATGAGGTTGCTGAGACACTCAATGGTGAAAGACAATTCTTTTCAAAATGGTTCTGCACCATCTTAATATGCACACCTAGCAATAAAGTTAGTCCCATACCTCATACACACTATCAAAATTAGTTCAAAATGGAATACAGAATTAAATGTTAGAGCTAAAATGATAGCACTCTTGGAATAAACCATAGGGGTAAATATTCATAAACTTGGTTTCTTAGAAATAACACCAAAACACAAGAAAAATATAGATAAATTGTACTTCATTGAAAGCAAAATGTTTTGTAACTCAAAGAACATCATCAAGAAAATACACAGAATGGGGAAATATTTGCAAATAATTATTTGATAAGAGATTTATGTAGAAGATATAGTCTGACAGCTCAGCAGTTAAAAGAAAATAGAACACCTAATTGAAAAGTTGTCAAAACAACAGTTGTAAGGTTTTAGTTACATAGAGATCTGCACAGCAACATTGTGTGTATAATAAGCAGTACAGCTTTGTGCCCTCAGAACTTTAAGACAGCAACTCTCATGTTGTATTCTTACTACAATAACAAAGTAAAACAAAGTTTGACAAAATATCTGAATAAACATTTCTCTAAAGAACATATGCAAATAGTAAATAAGCACATGTAAAATAGTTCAGCTTTATTATTTATTACTCATACATTGCTGGTGGGACTGCAAATTGGTGCATCCACTCTGGAAAGCAGTATGGAGATTCCTCAGAAAACTAGGAATAAAATCACCATTTGACCCAGTTATCTCACTCCTTGGTACATACCAAAAGGTATTAAAATCATCATACTACAGTGATACAGCCACATCAATGTTTATAGTAGCTCAATTCAAAATATAGCTAAGCTATGAAACTAATCTAGGTGCCCTTTAACAGATGAATGGATAAAGAAAATGTGATATATATATTATATATATGTATATATATTATATATAGTATAATTTATATATATATATATATATATATATATATATATATATATATATATATAGTAGAATATTACTCAGCCATAAATAAGAATGGTTTTATGACATTCACCAGCAAATGGATGGATCTGGAGACTATCATTCTGAGTGAAATAAGTCCATCCCCAAAAGACAAAGGTCTAATGTGTTCTATGATATGTAGAAGTTAAAATATAATAAGGGGGAATGGAGAATAGAAATTCAGAAGATTAGACAATGGAGAATAGAAGCAAGGAAGAGTAGATAAGAAAAGGAAAGACAGTGGAATGAATGTGACATTTTTTATGTACATATATAGAAACATCATAGTGAATCCAACCATCATGTATATCCACAAAAACGAAGTAGTAACTAGAATAAGATATATTTCATACTTGTATAATTATATCAAAATAAATTCTACTGTCATGTACAATGAAAAGAACCAATAAAAAATAAATGAATAAATAAATATCCAAACCACAATGAAACATCCACATACATTAAGGTAGCTAAATTTAAACATCAGACAATACAAAATTTGACAAAGATATGGAGAAATTGAAACTCTTCGACAATGTTGATGAAAGTACACTGTTTCACCACTTTAGAAACAGTCTAGGTCTTCTTCAAAATGCTAAAGTTACAATAGTCATATGATCCAACTTGTCCAGTCTTAGTACATACACGAAAAATGAAAGACATACTTAAAACCAAACCATAAAAACAGCTGTAGGATTAGCAGCATTAGTTACAATATTCATAAAGTGAAATTCACCCAATGTCCATCAATTTATGAATGGATAAACAAAATGGTTATATCCATAAAAGTAAAATCCTTTTTTAGCAAAAGAAATCAAATAACAGTACTCTAGATGAAACTATGTTAAGTGAATGGAGTCAGTCACAAAAAAAAAAAAAATGATACTTATTTGAACTATCCAAAATAGAGACAGACAAAAAGTAGATTTGTGGTTGTCAGGAGTTAGGAAATAAGATCAATAAAAATTGATTCCTAAGAGTATGAAGTTTCTTTTTTGGAGTGTTGAAAATATTGTCAAATTAGTGGTGATGGTTGCACACTAAAAACTACTGAGTTTTACAGCTTAAATGTGATTTGCATGATATGTTAATTACATCATCACAAAGCTATTAAATTTTTTAAAAAAATCCCATCTACTATGGCTTCAATGTGGAAGTAAAGTAATATGAAAGTACTACCACTTCCCTGTTTGTGGAGACTGTAAAAGAAGGCAAAATTCCCTTCATCTGATCAATTGCTCTGCCAGAAGGAGACATCAAGATCATATTACACGGAAACTGAAAAGGAGGCTTGGATTTAACTTTGAACTCTTGTGTAGGTAAAAACAGTTATCTGTTCAATTGGTTAGATCTTTAATTTCTATCCACCTTCTCAAATAGAAAAATCAAACCACATTTCTCCCACTAACTAACAAGTGTTAATAGAAGCGAATAATGATTTTACTGCATTTCATTATCTAGGCCACTTTATTGATGTGTAAAATAGACTTAATGGTGGTTTTAAATGTACCATTTTTAATAGCTCTGGGGAATGAAAAAGTTTGCAACATTAAGTTTTACATTAAGATTTTCTATATGATTTCATTATGATCAGATTCAATGCTTTTTAAGAAATTATTTGCACGGATAAAATACTCTTAAAGGTAGAAAGATAGGGCATTCTATATATTAAGACTTTGAGTACAGGCTCTGTTTAAATGAAAAAAGTAAATATAAAGTGTTACAGGTTTCTGCTGAATTAAGTTAATATAAACTTCACGGACACAGTCACAATTTATGTTCAGTTTGTGATAGTTGGGTATGAACTGAATTATTTGATAACAAACTCATTTCTCTACTTTGCCAATGGGAAAACAGACAAAATGAGCATAGTAACTAAATTCTATTTTTAGAGACGTCTAATTTATTTTCTCAGAACACTATAAGTATTCTCATAAATATTAGTAATGGTAGAAAATTTTAATATATGGCTAGTGTCTAATTCATTGTTTCAAGCTAAAGTGCCTCAAAAACCCATATATTTTAACAGCTGTAATCAACTGTACACTTCCAATTCCTTCGAAATTCTCAGTTTAAAAAGTAAGAATCAAAATAAATTAAAAACTGAATGAAATACATGGTAATATGTAGACAATGAATCCCATACTAATTTTAAAGTATTTCTTAGTATTTGGAATTTCTATTAATTTTTATATTCTATCACCCTGTGAATGTACTTGAACTACTCAGTTCTACTTTGAAATAGAAGCCACAATTGCCAATTTCTTGTGTGTTTTTCTATGAATGATACTCACATATGTGTGTGTTGTCTTTAAAAATGTAAAACAATGTTCATGTGGATCTACTTCTCTACCTTTCCATTTAATATCTTGGAATTCCCATTATACACATACATAAAACCTCACATTTTTTGTAGTGGCATTTCATTATACATATTGATGTACAACCATTGAATTTATAAATATTTCTACCAATGGACACTTGTTTTTCTATATCTTGATATTATTAACAATAATATTTCACAAACATGAATATGAATCAGAAGACTACAATTTAAAAGTAAAATTTTAAGGTCAAAGCCCCAAGTTCAGTTGACTCAGGAAGGTTTTCAATATTTTTAAGTGGTGATTTTAAAATTCTTTTCATTTTTGAAGCATTACAACTCACCTCAACTTGCTCAATCTATATTTTATTCAGAAATCACATTTCAATCAGAAATTTCCTACCTCCACATACCCATAACTTTATCAGTGCAATATGTTATTAAAATGTTTTATCTTTACAAAATCAATGAGTAAAAGATAGCAATGCTCTGTAATTTATTTTAAAAATAATTTAATGCATGGCATCCTATTTTCATTATCTCTTTCTTTTATCTGCCCCTGCTTCCTGAAAGATGGATAGTCTTTTAAAATTATTACCAATGCCCATTGCCTAAAAGAGTATGGCAACTAATACTGGGTACTCTCATCAATCTATGCAGGGGCAGTAGAGGGCATGACCAGAAACGGTTCTTTTGTAATTGTCTTGTCTGGAACCTTGGCATGGAACAGAGACAATGTCAGACCACAGAGCATTCAGCAATTAAATAACGTATTACAGATACCATAATGTCTGATTGAAATGCATCCCAACTATATACCTGGCTTGTGCTAGACATGGAGGATCAAGATCATTTCACCCCTGCCTTCAAATGGCTAGTAGCACCTAAAACAAGCCTATTTTGTCTTTTATTATAATCATTTCTGCTTTGTTGTTCTACCATATATGTATGTATCTGTAGAAAATACAGTTTAATTTGGCCTAGGTTTGAAATTTTACATAAAGGGAATAAAATAGCAGATAGTCAATCATTTGTGTCTGGCTTCTTCATTCATCATTATATTGAGATTCATCTGTGTTATTAAATAGATACTTTTATTTTGTGCGTTGTCAATACTTTATTGTATTCCATTGAATGAAGACATCAAATTTATTTATCCCTTCTGCTGTGTATTGACATATGAGTTGTTTCCAATTTGGAAATGTTATGGTGATAACAATTCAACCAGCATGTTTGTACATGTCTTCTGGTTCATATGTATAAGAAATTTCTCTAAGAGTTGGACCATTGGACGTCTGTCTTAAATTTTACTACACAATAGTTTGTCAAAGAATTGTAGCAATTGTCGTTCCCATCATTCCCAGGTAAGATAGTTCCCATTGTTCTATATTCTCACCAATATTTTATACCATTAGACATTTAATTTTGGATAATCATGTTGTTATAATTATTATTATAAGTTATTTGGGGTCTACAAATATTCAGAATACTAGACTTTAAATCATTTATGTTCATTGAAGATATCTCCTCCTTGTTGTGGCTTCTGCCTTCAATTTCCTTATGGTATTTGCTGAACACATATTATGCGATTAGCACATTTATGTATTAGCTTTTAAATCCTCTAACTCAAAGTCATGAAAAGATTCCTTATGTTTTCCTCTAAAATTGCATAGTTGCACCTTTCATGTAGGTTTTGTATGCACTTGAAATTGGTGTGAGAGGAATTTTTAATTTCAATTTGTAATTTTCTTCTCATAAGAGAGTTTAATATCTCATTATAAGAACTGTAAAATTACTTTTTCATATGAAATTTCTTTATTTTTATACTTATTGATATTGCTTATTATTTTTATGATCCCTTTAAATAAACAGATTGATAAATAGGCTCTGTATTATGAGTTGAAATATATTGTTTCAGTGTGATTCTTGTCATATATATATAAAATTTTTTAAACAAAACAAGAAAATTAGTTTTTCTGAGCAGAACTTTCACGGTTTTGTGGTTTCTGGGTGTTTAGAAAACATTTACCACCTGGATATTCTATAAAGTTTTGAATGTATTGCCCATGTCCTCAATTCATATAATTTATTGATCACAATTATTTGTTAGTTATGAAATAGGTATTCAGTTTAATAATTTTTTGATTGTTGAAATCTTGTATTTAACATTAGTTTGAAGAACTGAATTTACCATATAGTATTGTTTATGTATATTTTGTTTTATAGCTGAGCTGTCTGCTTTCTTAGAGATGGTTTCATGTGCAGTTGAGAAGAAAGTGAATTTGGTTGATGGATGAAATAATCCATACATGCCTATTAGGTTGATTTGATTAATAATGTACTTTAAAGAGTCTTTTCTTAGTTTATGTCTATTGGTAAGAGAGGTGTATTCAAACCATCCAATATTATTGTATTGGGGTCTACTTGAGTTTTTTATATTGATTTCAGAATGTTTTATGTATTTAAGTGCACAGTAATTTAGGGCATAAATATTTACAACCATTATAATTTCTTGTTGGATAATTTCCTGAACCAATATAAAGTGACCTTCTTTGTCTCTTCTGATCAACTTTTGGTCAGTCTACTTTGTTAGGTATGAGAGTAGCTACTCCTGCTCACTTTCAGTCTCTATTTCCATGGTATATCTTTTTCCATCCTTTCACCTTCATCCTGTGGATGTTTTGACCTGGTAGTTAAGTCTCTTACAAACAACATATATTTGGATCTTGTTTTTTAACCCATTCTGCTAATCTATGTCTTTGATTGAAGAGCTTAAATAACTTACATTCTATGTTATTATAGAGATGATTTTTATTTCCTGCCACTTTTATTTATTTCTAATATTAATTCAAACTTGATTCGTCTTTGATTTGACTATTCTTCTAGTCATGGAGATTCATTCATACACTGGCTCTGATATTTATTTTTCAGTTATTCTGTGTGAAATATTTAATATAGTATATTTTATAGTGCTGGATTAGTTATAAATTCTTTTAAGTTTTTGTTTATCATATAAAGTTTTAATTTAATTAATTCTGTATGAAATTTTGACTGACTATAGGAAATCTGGCATTTGGGTATTATTTTTTCCCTGTTCCCTTGTTTCTTCATATGAATATCTTTTCTACTTTTATGCAAGGGACTATTGAGTGAGTGTCACGTAAGTGTTTCAGACTGGGCAAAACATTCAAGCATTGATACTCCTTTTCAGTGCACATCCTCTTCTGTGCCCAATATCTAACACTTCATCAAGAGCAGATACTAAACCTTACTAACTGCAGTCACCTCAGAATGAAACCATGAACTTATAACCCATAGGGGAAAAATTTTGTTGACAATGTTTTCTACAGTTCCTCTAATCCAGTTCCTCTAATTCAGTATTGTGGTAAAGTTCTTGAATTTATTGAGAAATTACTTACTAAAGATAATACAATTACTATTACACTGCACATAATAAATAATATAAACTAAGATAAAAAGAAGGAAAAATGGGGGAGATTTTTGAAAGCACGGGTAATGCAAGAGCAAGAGAGACTAAGAGGAACATGTATAAACTTGAGCTAGAAAAGCAAAGATAGAATGAATCCACTAATGCTTTGAAATATTACAAGAAATGTAACCAATTGGGTTGAGGGCTGCAACATAAAATAATAAAGGAATATTTACCTATTCAATATGAAAAGTAACTTCCGTAAGATTCAAATTGACACTAGAGATATCTGTGATATTCTATGCTGTGGTAGAGAGACTTCTTATTGAGTTTTCCTGATTTGGATTTTATCAGTATTTGGGACTTCTAAAGAAGCCCACCACTCCTCAGGTTTAACCTTAAGTTTCCTTGGATGTGGAGGTAATGATCACCTCAGCTCCCCTCTGACACAATTCTAAAGGAACCTCTTCTGATCTTTGGTGTATCCAGGCACCTATTAGTTTTCTGGTGTGTCTGTGGAAATGGTCCCTAAATATCTGACTTAGCAGCCAGATTACTGCCTAGGGGGTACAGTCTTTCGGATACTCCTGAAGAGAAGTTCCATAGAGTACTGTCAAAACAAATGTGTACCCCATGTATATTTCACAGTGTGTAGGATGTCCTGGTCTAAGTTAGAGGCACTGTAATCTGTTTGATGTGGCACTGGGTTACCCATGGGAGGGTACAGGAAAACTGCCCCCTCTGGAATGTACCAATTGCAGGGCATGCATCTGGGAACACTGGGTAGTAGTTGTTGTCTATGTGATATTGTCCTCTGAGCCCCCTTTTTTGTGTGTACTGTCATTGTGTATGTACTGAAGTTCTCCACTGGCTACTTGGAGTTATCCTCAGAAAATACTTTCTGTATGTCCATGCATTTGAATGAGAAATTGAGTTGACTGGTGACACTTGGATTCATAGCTGTGGACCCTCCTAGAGGTGATAGAGTCCATGAGCTACTTTCCCAGTTACCATGGTTTCATCATCAGGCAGGGCTTGTTCATCAGTGCAGAAGCCCAAGTTGGCATGCTTGGAGGGGGTTGCATCTGCTGGCTATTTCTGATGGGTATGGGATTGCAGGGTGCAGGGGTCAGGGCTGTTGCTAACTGCTTCAGAATGCTGAGCACCCACTCCCTTCTATAGGGGCTTCTTTATAGAGGCACACTAGATGGAGTTCTGCAACTGTGGAATCTGTGAATTCAGGCTTTCTCTGGGCAGTCTGTGGCACAAGACTCCACCCTGGATGATGTAGATAACTATGGTACCATCCTCATGACTGGAGTAGAATATTAGTTGGCCCACCTTCACCTGAGCTCCTATGATTAGAGGCTGTGAATTGCTGAGCACCTGCCTCTTTATAGAATGCTAAGACCTTGGTAGTTTCATGCAACTTTGGGCCCTGTGGGTACACGATATCTGTGTGTGCTCCATGGAACAGAAGCTTCCACCTTGGCTGCTGCAGATCAAGGTTTTGACTGCTACCATTATAGGTCAATTGGCCCATCTTCTCTCGAGTTTCTGCATAGGCTGTGGGGAACACTGGGTTGGAGTTAGCACTACCTACAATAGATTTGCTCTTGGGTCAGTTCCATTCTAATCCACTTGTCTGAAGTGAGAGAAAACAAGATTTGGTAGACTTTAGCTCACAGTGACCTCCTTACAATTTCCTTCTGAACAACCTGCTTCAGAGGTGTTCTCTATGGTTTTATTACTATCTCTAAGTGGGAAGAAGCTTTACTGATTTATTTATTTTTTCTAGGAAGGCTGGCTAGGTATGAACTTTACAAAATGGTTGCTTTGCCCAGCATATCTTTGTGCCCACCATTTGGGCTGAACTGTTTGATCTCCTTCCCTGTCTCTGCTGCTCCTGTCCTGTTTAACTTGGGCTGATTTTCTTTCCAACTGTTGTAAAGGAAGTAAGCTTATAGGATTTTTCTCTCACTATTTCTCTGTTATGCTTCTCCCCTGACCTCACACTGGTCACTGTTCAGAGTTATAGTTTAGATATGCAGTGTCCTACAAAAGCTTATGTGTGAGACAGTGAAAGAAAGTTTAGAGGTGAAATAATTGGGTTGTAAAAACCTCAACCTAATCAGTGCATTAATTCACTTGAATGGATCAACTGGGTGATAGCTGTGACCAAGTAGGACATGGCTGGAGGAGGTGGGTTGCTGGAAGCATGCCTTTGGGGTATATATTTTGTCCCCAGTGAACCAAGATTAATCTCTCTCTGCATCCTGATGGTTGTGTTCCTATCTGCTTTCCTCTTCCACCATAATGTTCAGCCTCACTTTGAGTCCAGAACAAAGGAGCTAGGCATCCACAGAATGAGATCTCTGAAATAGTGAGTGCCAGACAAACTCCCCATCCCTCTAAAATTGTTCATCAGTTCTTTTGGTCACAGTGACAACAACAACAAAAAGCTAACTAAAGTGTGAGTCAAGGAACTATTTTCTTATTTCCTGCTCCAATAACCAAATTCCAGGTCCGCCAAGTCTCAAACTGTCCAATATTAAGTTTTAGAGTGTTTACTGTGTCACCCTCTTCTCTGATCAGCTGTTCTTCCACTACCTCAGATCTGAGCTATGGAGGAGTTCAGGGTCCCAGCCTAGATCCATTCCACCAATTTTCCTCATTCTAGCTAATTACTTTACTTACATTTCCTTTATTATTCAGCTTCTCTAATACACTGTTTTTTCTGTTTTTTCCTCATCTTGAAATAACCCTATTTTATTCTGAAGTTTCATCGTCTTCCATCTTCCTTTAAATACTGGTGTTTGGGCCATTTTTCTAATTTCTACTTTTCTATGCTCTATTTACCCATCTCGATAGTTCTTACTGTAACCTAAATGCTGATAACACAAATGTGTGAGTGTGTGTGCATGTGTGTGTTTACACATGTGTGGATTTATTGTTAGTGCTTCTCATAATTTAATTTTCATTTGAGTCATATAGAATCTTGTCTAAAGGAAGATTGTAAGTCTTTATTTCTGGGATGGGACCTCAGATTCTAAATTTCTAATAAACTCTCATGTTATACAGATGTTATTACCCTAAAGATAATATTTTGATTAACAAAAGTTTTGATAAATCTTTTGCATTCTATTCCCACCCAGTCAATTTTTTATTGAGTATCCCTACTTGATGGTTCCAATGGGACTCATTCTACCTTTTTAAACAAATTTATAAACATATCTTCTCAAACTTTCTCCTCCTTCTTGTTCTCTAATTGCATAAAACTTTCAGACAAAAAACTGCCTTAATAAGAAACAAAAAAAATTGGTCATAATTTCTCCCCATTCTTCAACACACCACTTCCAATCAACTATCACGTTTCAGTAATCCCTCATTAGACGTGTCCCTTATTACTCAACCCCCTCAGCTTTGACTTTATTTCAGAATCATCAAATTTTGCACTGATTACTTGAACTCCAAAAATAATTATCCTACCTTATATCTTCCATACTTCAATTATGCTCTAAATTATCTCTTACAGTGACTTCTCCAAACCACAAAGTTGATGCTGTCATTTTCACAGATAAAGGCTTCTTTTATATTTTAGTACATAATTGGAACATTTTAGCACACTTTATTGTCTTACTTATCTATACAGTCTATTAACTCCCTTCCTTGTTCAATATATTATACTTATCATATAGGAGATATGGATTCCCTTATCCTTATGCCTTTTTAAGTAGGCTCTTATTTTCCCCAGAATGACCTAATTGCATTTTTCTACAGTTGAAGAGATTTCCACTTTTCACAAGTTATGTTATGTTATGTTATGTTATCTAAGCAGCAACAACTAGCCCTGTTTTGAGAAAAAATACCTATTTTACCACACACACACACACACACACACACACACACATATATCACACACACATACACACACAGATATATATATATATATATAATTTTAATATTTAATATTTTACTGTACTTTGTTTTTAAATCATTTAATATTTTAGATATTATTGTCAAGTCAAAGGCTCACATATACTGCGTAGATCAGATCAGCCACCCATTATGTGTAATCTGTCTTCCTGTGATAGTTTTATAATTTACTTCCATTTTTCATCTTCTACTTCAATCCAACCTATACATCTTTATCTTATTATTCTTGAGATTTTCAAAATATTATTTCCTTCTTCAGGAATATTTTTACTTTCTACATCATGTTAAATACAATTATTCTATTTATATCAACTAGTCTGTTCAGACTGCTTTAACAAAATACATGTATTGGGTAGCTTATCAACATGAGAAAGTGTTTCTTACATTTTTAGAGGCTAAATATTTCAAGATTAAGAATCTGTTAGATTTAATGTCTGCTAAAGACCTACTTCCTGGCTCATGTGCTGTCATATTCTCACCATAATTATACATGGAGAAAGGATGAGTGATGGGGCCTCTTTTTGTAAGGGCATTAAATTCACCTTTTTGCAAGGGCATTAAACCTATTTTTATGCTCCCCACCTTCATTATCTAATCACTTCCCAGAGGCAAACCTCCTAATACTATGACTGTATAGGATTGTGAATAAATTAATTGGGGAAGATATAAACATCCAGTCCATTCCAACAAACAAGATCTTCTATCATGTGGTTTCACTATAACTTTGGAATTTCCCCATAAAATTTTCTTGTATGTAACCTCTACACTTCTGTTTAGTTTTCAGTAAACATTTTTTATTTCTGTGACTTAACACATATGTTCCCTTCGTGAGGACATATGTTATATCTTTCCAATTTCTATTTAAATTCTAGTTCTCTTTTAAAGCCCCTTTCTCTAAATTTAAGCAAATTCTCCATCTGTCAACTTCTACAGCATTCTATCTGTAAGATTTTAAGACACTTATTCATTTTTTGTATTGTTAGTAGTATTTAAAGATGTGTCTTATTTTCTCTTCTGAATGGAAAGCTACTGGTGTATAGAATTTATACTAAAATTATTTTAGCATTTAATCCTTTCTCTAGCCCAAGGGCAATAGGAGAAAGAAAAGAAGAAGAACAAAGGCCTTTGAGGCAGAAAGAGACCAAGCTACTGCACAGTATATTTATGCCTAGATACTTAAGGCAAAAGAGGTGGCTATTGATGTGCAGAATTACGGAAGGAAAGCAAAGCGTCTTTAGTAATAAAATTATAAACCAAGAAACTTTCTGCATAGTGATCAAGTTTTTTTTTCAGTAAAGTAGGAAAACCATGGGACACACTGAATAGTTCAGTTTAAAAGTTAAGATTATACTTTAAGATGACTGCTATTTAAGAATTATATAATATAAACTAAAAAAATAATCTAGTCTTAAATTTATCCAGGTACATTTTTAAAAATAATTATTTAGTAATCAATTTAAAGGATGTAGGAGATAATAGGGGCATACAAGGTATAAATGTCATATACAAGTTTATTTGAAAAGAATTTATCCTTTCTACTACAGCAAGATTTTAGTTTACAAAGGAGTATATAATGAGATGAGCCAAGAATGATACTATAAAATGCATTTCTGCCTGTGTTTTATTATCTATATATCCAGGTGTACATAACAAATCATACACAAAAACATAATTATATATAATTATGAAGTACATATTATAAATATAAAACACTTATATTTATAATATATAATGTATCGTATAAAATAATATATTGTATATAATTATGGCATATAATTATAGGTATTTATAAATAAATATATACAAATTATATGACATAAATGTATACAAGTATGTATTGCATATAATATTACACATAAATATTTAATCCAATGAATAATTTAAAATTTTTTGGCTCTTTGATTTTGAAGACACTACAAATAACTAAATAAATGATATCTGCTACATCATAAATTTCCAGTGGTACTCTAAAGGACTCACTACATTTTTATGCTTAAATAATATAATCTATATAAAATGTATATATTTTGTCCTTGCTTTTTCTTTTTCTTTCTTTCTTTTTTTTTTTTTTTTTTTAATGTGGCACTGAGGATCGAACCCAAGGCTTCGCATGTGCTAGGCAAGGGTTGTACCATGGAGCTGCTACCCCAGCCTCATTGTGCTTGCTTTTTCTTAAAAGGGAAAGTTATCATTCTACCTCTATGGTTTGGTTTATCTGATTGACAAGGAATACAGCTACTCTAATGGCATAATACGAGATCTAATTTCAAGGCATTTTTAATAAATCAGAGATGTTCTTTCCAATATGTTTTTGATAATAACATTCCTCAAGTATAACATCTAAACCTTTTTATGTGTATTTAATAACATTCTAATGTCCTTATAACATTCCAACTTCTGTTAAGTATTAGGCAAAGTTCTGCTTCTTTCCAAAAGCTTCTGCAGATATTTAATAAATATCTTTGCATTCTCTAAGCTTTCCATAAATTCCAAAATCATCTTAGTCTTTTCTCAACATATACATTTCCATTGGTTTCAAATGAATCTGGAAGTATGTTCATTTTAAACAAAGAATTCTTGAACATCATGTTTTCTTCAATATTAATGCCATAAAATATATCAAAAGATATTCTTTGTAGTTACCTGGTATTTATTTTATAAGAGTCATACATTTTATATATATATAATATTAGATATGTAATTCTGTCTGTTCTAAGCATTTTCTGCGATAAAGGCCACACAAGATATAAACACTCAGAAATCTTATCCTGAAATTGCTTCATCATAACCTGTGACACATTGAATTCTCTTCTTCAAAAGCATATTCTGGTCATTTCTGCCATCTCCATCTTTCTACTTTAAATACAGCTGAGGATTCCAATTGGGTGGGAATTGATTCACGCAAATACCATCTGGTTCCTTAGTTAAATGTAGCTTAATAATTCAGAGCTTTCCCATAGCCATCATCATTTCTACCAACCTCACTGACTTGTTTCAGAATTTCACTTGGAGATAAAGAACATGCTTTTGAAGTACTACCCTAAATTATGAGATCAAACTATCTTCCATTTTAGATTTTTTTCAAATAAAAATAAATTGTCAAATGGTGTGAAGTTCCCCAAATAGAAGGATCTTGTTCTCCAGAAATATGTCACCACATGGCATCTTTTATTCTAAGCAGGAGTATCTCAGACAAGTGGTTTCCAACTGTCCTTAGAAATGGGTTTCCCCTGCTCCTAAGATTCTTATTTCATGGATATTAGAACCTGCTGTGTTGTTTCAAACTATGTAACCCAAAGAGAAATAGTAAGCTTGAACATTTGTAGATGAATTTTCCTTCATTTATTTTTACCAAAGTTTAACAAGTTATCATGGTTATGCTTTTTAGGTAACTCCAAAGGATGACTCACATTTATGACCTAGCAGAGAGAAAGGAAAGTAAAAGAAATCTTAAGATCTTTTGCTCTTGCTTGTACACTCCATGAGGTAAGAAACAGACAACCAACTGCCTAAAATAAGGTGTTTTCGTATGCTGCTAACCTGCAGCTAAGTGCCAGTGGGAAAGAGGGAAAAATGAATTTAATTCACTGAAGCTAGTTATTGTTCCAAATAATTGCTACAGTAGAATAATACCTTTTGGAGATTCATGTGTGTGGAGAGGAGGATAGCTGTTGGTTTCTCACCAGGAACACAATTTCTTTTCTTATCTGTTTCAATGGAAGAAGAAAAGCAGCCTACATCAGAGATCCAGATCAGAAAAACTGCACTGAAAAATAAGTAATTCCAAAACAAATATCCAAATGCCAGAAAGAGAAATCTAAGCAAAATATCACATCAAAATATTCTGTGAAGAGCCCTTGTTTCTTTTAAACACAAAGATGCTTTTTAATTACATATATCTATATATTCTAAAAATTATAAGAATTCTATTTTGTACATGGTAAAAAAAATCTAGTAGTCATATCCATATACAAATATCTTTATAATGTTCCATGTCACATATTAACCTATCCATAACCCCAAGATACTCTTTTCATTTATTTTAATAACAGTTTTTCCTCTTTGAACACACTTAACCAGACCCAGGTATTATCCTAACATGAATCTCCTTCTTTATATAAAACAAACTGTTCACCCATATTTCTAGGCAGAATGCAAAGCAGGTCCACCACCTTGTGCCTGTCTCCACAAGCTTGAGTTCCAACCACATCTAGTGCTGTAGGTCAGCCTGAGAAAGATTATGAGCAAACTGAAACTAATTGCTGTGGAAATACTGGGTAGTTAATTTGAGAATGACTTACAATACTAAATGGTAACTATATTGAAGTGATTAATAATACCTCAATCCTAGAATGGTTTGTGGTCATTTACCAACATGTCATCAGCAGTAGAAGCTTTAAATCAGAGGCAATTGGCAAAGAAAAGCAGGAGAAAAGGACCATTTCTAACAAACCCCTGAAGGTCACTCAGTGACAAGTAGTCAAGACTTAAAGTAACATGTTTAAATTCATTCCTGTGGATCAGTAGAGACTCGGTAATAGATGTCACTGGGTAGTCTTCCAGTAATTTTCTCTGCTTGCTATCCTCACATGGACTGTTTCTTCGAATAATGGAAATGGATTGAGGTTTTCTGTTCTGAAGATCCATAAAATATTTGAAAGTGAATTCAGATTTTAAAGTCTATTTAATGTCACACTTTTACAGATTATAGATTTCATTGGATTTGTTAATAATAAAATAATTTGTGAATCAGTTCTGAATCACCTGTAGAAACTCATATTTTTAACTGTTTACATTTTTTGAAATATTCTAAATGTCTTATTCGATGGGGTTGAACCAACACTATCTTCTAAGATCCAATTTGATGTCAAATTTTACTTTTTTTTCCTTTACAAACTAACTAATCTATTGATGAACTAAACTATTAATAGTAGTACCTAGTGTATGGGAGTGCTTGCCATTTGTTAGGTAGTATTTTAAGTATTTTTGCTATGTGGAACTCATTTATATCATTTAACTACTAATAGAAATCAATGAGATCAGTAATATTATTACTTCCATTTTAAAAGAGAAATGGAGTCACAGAGAGATACAATAACTGATCCAAGATCATCTAAGTGGTAAGGAATGGAGCCAATATTCAAACCCTGGACAGTCTGGCTCCGATGCCCACAATCTATCCCTCCCCCACAATGCATCTTTACCTTAATATTTTTCCAAATTCACTTTCTCAACCTAAAAGATTAGGAATCACAAGTGTAGAAATCTACCCAATTTAATGTCATCTCTGCACCAGAACAATGGGGCTAGGTGATTGGACATGCATACACCCCAAAATGTTTTCCACTAAAATCTGAAATTTAATTAGATACATTCAATCATCTTTACTCTGATGATTTCTCTTCATTTATACTAATTGAAGGCTATTTGGACTAATTTGCCCTTTTGAAATGGGAATCAGTCCTAGTGCCTGGGACTGCAGCCAGGAGCACATGAAGGTGAAGGGTGAGTTGATAGCTCTTGGACAGTATCCTGGAAATCTTTCATCACTTATACGTCCAGTGATTGATGCTACTGTTGTATGAGATCTCAGAGAAGGCTGTTGATTATCAGGGCTTGCTCTATGGGTCAGTGATTTTGTGCAGTTGCACAGGGCCCCACATTCAAAAGTGCCTCATGCTTGACTTAATATTCTTCTATCACCATGTTGAATTAATTAACACTTTTTTTAAAATTTGTGTTTCCTAAGAAAGGTGGGTGAATAGAGTATGCATTTGAGCAAAGCAGATATGTACATTACACATATCTACTATTCCTTTCTCCCTAATTGCATATAGTTTGTGTTGCTCCTTGAGCACAGAATGCCAGTGGATCATTATGTATAGGAATTTAGTTGCACTCAAAGCCAATATAGGTTGTGTGTCCTAGACCAAAATGCTGAGGACCAGACGTATATGGCATTTAAGATTTTTTTTTTTAATTTTGGAATAGTTGCATATATCTACTGAGATATCTTAGGGATAGGACCCAAGTCAAAACCTAAAATTCATTTATGCTTCATATGCATTCTATACACACAGCCTGAAGGTAATTTTATATACTATTTTTATTGTAGTTGCCTCTTAACAGCAACCCATTACTTGAAGTCAGTTGTGAAATTTTCCTCCTGTGGCATCATGTTGGTGCTCAAAAGCGTTTATGTTTTGGAAAATTCTAGATTTCATATTTTCAAATTAGAAGTGTTCAACCTATAGATGATAAGCCTTTCACACCTACAACTAAGTAAATGAATGGGAAAGGATACCTCTCTGTAAGTTCCAAAATACCATGTTCTCTTTTTGAGTTACAATTTACCTCAAAAGCAAAAGGATGGCAATGATATTCTAAGAATTACAAATAATCAGGGAGCCTCTCCCTATCCTTTCTTACTTATATGACTTCTCTGGGCTAGACAGCTATTATCACTGAAAATGGCAACATAGAAGGGAAAGAAAAGGTAGAAAAACCCAGATTTTCTTCTTCTTTGAGTTTTTCCTTACTCATCAGTAATGTTAAAGGTGGAGAATGTTGGAAGACTATGTGTTAACAAGTGAAATAAAAGCTACCAAGACAGTTTTATGCCAGTACTTTCATTCTTTTGATAAGAATTTTGAAGTATTAATGCATGTATGAGCTATGAAATCTGAATTGTGTCACTTTGTTGATTCCACTTGAGCTAAGTTCTCTTATATTTACATTTAAAATGTCATTTCATAATATAAAGTTGATCAGTAAAAATCATAGTAATAACTTTACATTTTAATTTTTCCTTAGTTAGAACACTAAATAGCAAACATAAACACAACAACAGATTGAAACACAGTTTGCCAAAGAAATTGAAAAGCTCTAGAACTTAGTATTTGTATTACATTATTTGTTCTGCTGTTTGGACAAGGGGTCCCACAAGCGGTCCCACATTTTCATTTTTGTATTGTGTTACAAATTATGTAGCCAGCTTTCACGCCCATACATGGTCTCTCCGTAATACTGAATTTTATGAAATGTTTTTTTAGTTCATGTGATTTGTTCTCTTATTTTGATAATATAATAAACTATATTAAAGAGTGATGTTATACAGTATGGAAAAGTACTGATTGCTTCCTCTTGTTCACTCTTTCCATTTTCTCTAGCCCTAGAATTTTTTTCTCTGGTCTGTTCTAGGAAGAGAAGGTGGGAGATGGCAGCAGAATAAATTTGGACTAGCAGAATGAATTTTCTGATGACTGCTCTCAAACATTTTGTGTATTTCAAACTCACCCTCCCACTGTCTCTGTGATATTCAGATATTTAGAACCAAACTCATAAATCAATTGTTTTGTATATCTTTGCCATTTGGAGACCATCACACCCTCCCCGGAGGCAAGATGACAGACAGATTCCAGTGCTTGGGTGGAAGAAGGAGCAGTGGACAATAGAAAATATGGGTTGAATGTCAATGAATATTTCAAAAATGCCATCTTTCCACTTTGCTCTGCTATAATAAATTAATGTGTCATGTGTTAAGTTGATATATTTTTTTAAACTACAAACATCTCCATTCTCTAAGGTAAGCCATTATGTAAGCATACAACTATTTTAAAACCTTCTGTCTTTTCTTGACATATCTGTGCTTTGACCTTGCAACAAGCTATGACTACCTGATGAATTTCAGTATGTTTTTGTACCACTTTTCCTATGTGGGATTTCTTATTCCTCTGCTATTCTTTCTCATCATTAGCATAGAGGGTGTTAACTTATTGTTACCAAATTGTTTCACAGAATATTAAAACTTCTCTAAAATCTTTTAAAATTCTACTTCTTTGTACATGTGATAAATTGCAAAGTCAATTTCCTTGTTACTTTTGAGGGAGTTTATAGGGCTCAAACCAGAAGGAAGAAAACTAAAGCATCTATATTTTATAGAGTCTTCAGCAATGAAGGATAAACAGTATCCTTTGGCCTTAAGGCAGAAGACCAAACAAGCTCTGCAACCACCATCCCTGCAAAAGCCCATCCTGTCTATAGACCATAGTCATCCTCAAG
The DNA here is from genome assembly GCF_048772815.1 of Callospermophilus lateralis. NCBI lineage: Eukaryota > Metazoa > Chordata > Mammalia > Rodentia > Sciuridae > Callospermophilus > Callospermophilus lateralis. The sequence goes on along the minus strand of NC_135308.1, from coordinate 19,996,359 downwards.
AATCTGTGTGGGATGAGCTAGCTAGAGGAGCTTCCATGCACACCAAATGCACAGTTGCTGAAGTCCCCTATATAAGATGGTGAAGTATTTGTATATTATCTATAATATCCTCCTGAAACTTCAAATTATGTCCAGATTCTTATAATACATAACACAGTACAATTGCTACACAAATAGTTATCCTAATGTCTTGTTTAGGGAATAATAACAAGAAAAAAAGTCTATATATGTTCAGGACAGATGTAAAATTTTTTAAATATGTTTAATCCATGGTTGATTGAATCTAAGTATGCAGAATCCAGATAGGGAAGACCCATTTTATATTATATTGATTTTGAGATACACAGTTATATCATATTTTAAATGTCTGAGATAACTGCCTTTATTATCAATACCATCTCACAGATACATAGACCCAGCAGTTCAGATGTGTTTCCACTGATATTCATGTTAGACAATGTATCCAATGTATCCAAAAAAGCCAGCCTCCAGAGATTCTGGAGACAACAGTGGAGGAAAGATTTGACACCTCTCTTCCCTACCCCAAGCCAATCAAATATTTCTACAAGGGAAATGCCAGCAGAAAGCAATCACAGAACAGCTCCAAAGCAGAGTTTCTAGTTCTCCAAATTTGTATAATTGCAAAGCTTACTTAAAAGCTGAGGACACTGTTCATCTTGTCATTTATGGGTTCTGTTAATAAGTGCCTCATCTCCACAACTCTTTCCTCAATATTCAGTGGAAGGCAAAGGTGTCAATGACTCTAATCCCAAGTGATTTTGAAGAATCGGACTCTGAATATGAGGTAAAAATTGAAATATTTTGAACAATTCATTTGTATCTTTTGGTTTTACATATAAAATAATAATATATCATAACACCCATCAGAGTCTAAAATTTTTAAGAATAAAACCTGTGACAAGAGTATATTGTGGCAAAGTTTAGTTGACATTATTTACATGGATTAATGCTGCACCACCTGGTTGACGGTATTTTTGAAAACCAGAGATAGGGGAAGGAAATTGTGGTTCTCACAAAGGGTATTATCAATGGAGAAGAAATCTGTGCTCAAGTCCTATGAGGTTAAATAAAGAGCATTTCAAGAAAATAATCACACAGATTAGGAGTGACTGGATGGGAAGTGAACAACTCCTGAGAAGGATGGAGTAGATGCTTGTACAGTTTATTTGTTTATCTATTGTGAAACTATATGAATATAAACAAAGAGAATTGGGAAGAGACCACAGGACAACTATAGAAGAGTTGACCTCTTCATCCTTTGATTTTGCAAACATTGGTTTGTTTCAAACAGGTTAAGTTACATCTTAGTAGACATGTTTGTTCCTTTTAGCTCACAATCCACACAAGAGATTGATTCCCCAGGTTAGGGGTTTAAAGCTCAAAAAGTTGAAAAATTCTACCATTGATAGAGAGCTGGGATGGATGAGTGGAAGGGACTGCATCAGAGTTGGAGTGCCCAAGTCAGGAAAGAGGACCTTGAAGAAGCCCCAAAGTTCTTCATTAAAAAGTCATCTTCCAGATGCCTCACAGAAAGCACCTCTGCTCACCATGTGAGCCAAGGAAACAGCAAGGACACGGGCACATAATCACGTACACCATTATTTCAGAAGACCTGCCCACCCACTCTCAGGCTGTCCATCTCCACAGTGGCTAAAATTCAATGAAGGGGGAAGAAAGGAGAATAAAAAGCAGGAACTTCTATCAAAGAGTTAAGCCACTGCTTAAGAACAGAGGAAGAGATAAAATTGGAGTTTTCAACTGGATTGAACTTATAATAACTGGAAATTAAAGGAAGACTTTGGGGTCTGCCTGGAATGCTGTTAAGAGACTTTGAATTAGGTATTTGACAGAGCACAGTTGAAGTATGTGATTGGAAGAGATAAAAGTTCAGACTGCTCCATTATCCAGTTACATTTATGTGACAAGCATTTTAAAATATAATAAATCTTCCTCATATTCTCCTGCCTGAGCAAACCATACAAAAACAAACACAAAGGAGAGATTTACAGAATCTATATTCCCATCCAGTTGAACTCTAAAGATTTCACATAATCTCAACCTCCAAACTAATTCATCAAGTGCTTCGAATACAATGCTAGAATTATTTTCTGGGCTGTATTTTCAGACAATGCTTCTAATTGTACTTTTTTTTTTTTTTTTTTTTTTTTTTGGTAACAGCCCACTAATCTACAATTCTAGTTGCAACATCAATAGCATAGCTCTTAATAATCTTTTTTCCAATAGTTTCTGGTTCACTGTTAGCCTACTTTGAATGATGCCAAAGTACATTTTCATTGTTGGATTTTAATTTTGTTTGCACAGAATGTTTTATATCATTTTAAGCAACTCAGTTATGCTAAAAGAAGTTGAGAACTATATCTGTGTGTTCAATCTGATTGACTTCAAAATGATGTAGTAACTCCTCAGAGGACATAGAATTATTTTATAAAATTATACTTTGTAAAAACCAGTGAGCAATTGGAACAGAATTTATTGCCCTACAAGGTGGACCTAAGGATTTTAATATATAATCAGGGTGGTCTTGTTGACCAAAGCTTACATTACTGATTATAGTCTAGAAATGGGAGACTGTCAACAGGGAGAATATCCTATATATAGTGTCTAACTACAACAATTAAAAAGTGCTCTTAAAGGAACTGATTTTTATGGACATAAAAATAGGTATCTAGAAGAATCCCACAGTCTGCTTTATGTCCATGAGCCACATGCCCAAAACTTCAAACCCACAATGGAAGCTTACACCTATGACAACATTAATAATGAGCGAGAGCAGGTGTGGCCCATGGGAGGAGGAGGAAGATAACTTTGACACAAACCAGATTGTGAAATGTATGAAGAGAGCCTTCAGTGGAAAACTTACTCATTAATAAATCTAGATGATGTCAGACTCGAGCTAAAACCTGATTTTGGGAGAAGATGGTTCCAAATATAATAAATATTTAACTCATGCTTACCCAGTCTTTTGTTGAAAAACAAATTCACTGTGTGGACAGCAACTGAATGAATTGCATTTCTAGAGACCCAACCCCAGTTTCAGCAGGCTTTCTCCCACTGTGGAATACCCGAACACTAAAGAAGAAAGGATAGTGGCTACTCCTTAGGTAGAGACGTAAACAGCTTAGATCAGCAGGAAGAGATATGGGGAAAATTCTGAAGGCAGTGAAGAATGAGGATGCCCCAAGTATACAGAGCCAAGGGCTGATTAGAGTCCTATCTTTAGTAACAGGTTTCTTTTGGAATTATCATAGATAAGCAAGAGATAACCACTGTGATACTGCTAAGGTTGGTGTTGGGGATCCTTCATTCAGTGAAATCTGGAGATCAACTGCCAAAGTGAATTTCATCAAATCCAGAACTTTATTATGGGAACCAGTAGATGTTTGGCATGCTAACTTGTATAAATTACAAAAAAAAAAAAAGTAGATTAAATTTAAATAAGATCCAACTCATATTCTCAAATATCCTTAATAAAATGACTAATGCAGTATAAGCAGTGTTCCTCAATATAAAAGGATATAATATATTCAAGTAGAAATAGGAAAAGAATAAAGGAAGAAACTTGTTCCTCATTACCTACCTAGCCCTGATCTAAGCCTCATAAATTAATTTTCTATGTGTGTTTGCAAATAGTTTTCACTCAACTGCATCGAAGTGTAAAACTAAATAATGCAAGCATTCTTCATTTCCTTAGGATAAGTATTTTATTACCAAAATACACGAATAATTATTCTTGTAATATGCATGCCAAAAAATTGACATAGCTTTAGAAAGGAAAAGAGAAAGAGGAGATAGAAATATAGAAAAGTAGGAAATATTTTACAGAAAAAATTTTCAAGTCTAATGTTAATTTTATTTTTAGACACTAGGGATGAAATTGTGCATAAGTCTATTCCTTTACATGGGTATTTTTAGTAGAAATTTAATCTTGAGTCCTGCCTTTACACAACATTTTTAGTGGCTCCAAAAGGATGGTGCGATTACAAGATGCTGAAATAATATTTTCTTGCTTATAAGTGACTTTTTGTATTCCTGACATAAACCTCAATTAGTAAGCAGTTATTACTGTGATTAATACTATTGAAAATTTAGCAGTTCTCCTGAATTATATGACATCTATTCTTATCATTTTTTATAAACTTTATTCATTGTTAAGTGTTTTTAATATTTCTTGTTTTAAGTTAAATAGAAAATTATTTTACATCACATGAAATATATTTTGGAACCTTAATTATATAAGATACATTCAGACCTAGAATTGACAACAAATACCTGATATATGGGGGGAAATGGTGAAAACTACCACTATAGACTATAAGGTTGGTTTCACACTTACTCCTTATTGCACAACTGGTTACAGACAGGCACAAGAGCATGAACCAAACAGATGGGCCAGAACCTTCCCTGCTACTTAATTCAATCATAGGTGTATACAAAATATGCCTGTGCAGGCACTAACAATCTTTTAAAAGAGCAGAGTACAAGAGTTAATAATAGATTTATAAAAATTTCAAAAGTCTAAACAAAGCTGCCAAGAAAAACTTTATCTAAGCTGTGCAAGAAACTAAATTATTCAATGTAAAGTGCTGTTTGCAAGGTATAAAAATTTGAAGACTTCGATTTCCAGTTCAAGCAGTACAGCAGCCTAGAAAGTCTAAAGGGCCCTCATTTTCACAAACAAAAAAATATTCACTATTAAATACTTTTATTGTATTCCTAGATTCAGGGAAAGGAGGCGGGAAGAGAGAGAGTGCATAAAGCAGAACTTGACCTAAACTTTGAACTGTAAGCAAAAGGAGAAATAGGCCCACATGTATGCAAATAAAGGAAGACTATCCTAATATTCTCTGGTCCACAGCAAGAGGAAGGGATTGATACATAGTCAAGAAAGGACTAGACCTACACTCAGTAGTAGCATCCCCTTACAAGCAAAAAAAAGGGTATGCAAATTCTCTTCAGAAAAGCAACATAAATTTAGGCCCTCAGGGTTTCCATTAAATATGAGCTGCATGAGCTGCCAAATGCAGAAGTTCCACTTCTAGCAACAGGACTTATCTTGCAAAAAAAGAAAAAAAAAAAGAACTTTTTCTTTCTTTCAGGTAACAGTCATGAACCTGTATAAAATACAAAAAAAAAAAAAAAAATCCAAAGGAATTGTAGAAGGATCAAAATTAGGCAGAAACTGAAAAGGAGTTAGCACTGACAGAAGGTCCAGCACTTTCTTGCTTTTAAACCTCTTGAACTCCTAGTAGGCCCCTATCATACTAGCTTAAAAAATGACAGTTCAGAGTTGAGCATTCCCACAGCAGCTGGAAATAGAGAAGAAATTTTTAAAAATGAAAGAAACACCAAGAAGAAGTCCAAGTGCAAAAATAAATCTCCCCAAATTTATCAATGACCTATGAATTATCTATAGGTAGGGTAGATATAAAGCAGCCAAGTTAAGGATAAAATAACTGAACTGAGACATCAGCCAAAAAACACATCAACACTCTTAAGAAGAACACAGTAAATTCATAGTCACCACACATAACATCAAAGTTTCCACAATATAGTCCAAAATCACAATATATACAGAGAAATAGAAAAATGATACCCACGTTCAAGAGACAAAAAAACTTAATGAAGGTCAGCTCACCCCACTTGGTAGAATTAGTATAAAATAACTTTTAAACAGCTATTATTTCTGTGTTTAAGACATAAAGAAAAATACCTTCTTAATAAATGGACATATACAAAATATCAGCAGAGAAATAAAAACTATATCTGATAATGAAAATTCAAGAGCTGAATGATATAATATCTAGAAAAAAAATTCTTTTCAATGCCATCAAGATAAAACTGTACAAAACAGAAGAGTCACTTGAAGATACACTAATGAAGTTATACAATCTAAAGAGAGAGGACAAAGTTAAAAAATAAAATCATTGACAGTGTACTTTTGGATAAGACTAGCCCTTTCATAGAGGAATTTTAACAAACCCCACCTAGAGAGGTCGGCAGATTAAAAAAAGCCAGGTATTATCATATTTCCTCCAGTTCTGTTAGCTCTGAACTGTGGTCACTTCTCTTTATTTAAAACACTGTGACTTGACAGACTATGAACAAATATAAGAGACATATTCCAAAGTCAAAGAGCAACATTTTCTATTGTCTTCCTTGTTCTTCCTTTAATACCTTATCAAGAGTGAATTTTAAAATTCATTTGGCAAGTAATAATGTCACTTATGGAAGAAGACAATGACGTGTGGACTTTCAAATCCCGGTGACTCACTACCCTTGCCTTTCAGGAGATCATTCTTCCCCCTTCCAAAAATAGAACTGACTCAACCCTGTAGCCTATGATCTTATTAGGAACAGATATTTAGCTGTGTTATTCAGAATTACTGAGACATCTGTTTCAGCCAATTCTCTGGATATTCATTTCATTCTAAATAACAATATACAGCTCTCAGGAATTAATGTTTCTTGCTCATCCCAACCCCCTGGTATTTGTTTCATGTCCTATAATTTCCACATTGTTGTTATAAAAGAAATAAATCAATCCAATTATAATCTAATTCAGATACAAAGAACATTCCTAAAGTTGAAGAATTTCTTTGCAGAGAAAATTTAAGTTAAAATGACAGTTAAGTTCTGTCCATGAAATATGTCTGAAACATATACACTAGAACACAAAATACTGTAAGTTCAACATGATATAACAATTACTATTTGCCAATTCTTGCTCTCGATGATATTCAGAAATTAAGTCATATGGTTTTTAATTTTAAAGATGAATGAATTGAGGTCCACAGAGGTTTGGCAAACAGCTACCTGAAGTCTCCCAGCCAGGAAGAGCCAGAAGCAGGACTTTTATTAGCTTCAGGATTTGTGCTCTTCCCATCCGAATCAGCTCGTTTCAGTGCTAATATATGCTGGCATTGATCATTATCAAGAATGATCAATGTAATGTTCTTCATACATGTCCCCCAAGACAGCATCGTCACCATGTTCTGTCCTGAAGTTCCTGAGGAGGGACCTGAACCTCTCCTGTGCTATTTTCATCTGGAGTGCACTTGCTTTTGTCTGCTGAGAGATGGGGAAACACCCAGGAGCTTTCCAGTCGGCTTTGTCTGTGGGGGTGTGGGTGTCAGCAGGCTTCTCTGTTTATCTGGTTGTGACATTTATTGCTTTTACCAGAACTTTTATCTTAGAAAGATACTTAGAGGAAAGCATAAAGATGATTAAAAACATCACAGAACAAAGCTCAGGTGTGATCAAAAGGAAGATATTAACAGTATACTGATAAAAAAAAAAAAAAAAGGTTTTTAAATGGATTGTATTATCCCTGCCAGTCGTTGAGCTTTATCTGGAAATCCTGAAGATAATGAATTAGATAAAAGAATCTATGGCAAATTAATTAGTAGAATATAGTTTGTCCTGGGTGGGAGCTTACACATTTACATTCTGTTTTTTTATTATGTCTTGATACTGGATTTTTCTCATTCTATGCTTTCGCTCTCATCCTTTGAAATATTACGAGTAAATGGACTTATTTTTGTTCTTACGTTCACCTTGCCTCTCACTTAGGAAGTAAGAAAATTAAGGAATGGAGCACCAAAAGGAAGATTAAAGTTAAAAAAAAGAAAAGCGACAAATCAAGTGCTTCTGTCTTTCACTTTATAACTACTCTCTCCTTAGCCTTCAATAGTGCACACAAAGCACACTATCCACCAGAATAAGCTGAAGAGAACTGAATAAGAGAAACATAAAAGTGAGACAGGGTATAAATACAGAAATACCTATGCACTTTCACCCCTACAAAGTAAAATCATGCAATCTGAGTGAATTCCATCTGGATTATAATAAGGATGCAGAAAAACTCTGGAATCTATTTCTAGCTTGTCCATCCACTAATAAACACATATAGAAATTACACATATAGTAATTTATATTTACAACTATTTAAAATAATTTATCTGGCCTTGAGCTATATTTTCATGGTTAGATTTATACACCCTATGCTGATGTGCTGTAAATTCACACTTTCCAAAACAATGAAACTGTGTGGTTAAAATGGAAGGAAAAAGGAGAAAGAGCTAATTTCTGCCCTTATCTATCCTTCTGGTCTACCTCAAACTCTTCCTTTTCCCTCTAGCTCTTCAATTGGTATGTCCCCTGCAAAAAGTTGAATTTGAAAATTTTCAGAAGGTCACTGAATAACTTCAGAAGGTCACTTGGTCTTTCCTCCATCTTATCCCTCTCTGCTCAATCAACATCTTATACATCATCTGTCTTATACCACTAAAGACAAATGAAGTGGAGACTTAAATCAAGAAGTAAAGAGAACCTCGGAGTACAACTGCACCTGCACATTCCATTAAAAATACATACTGTGCCTGCCAGGTATAGAAAAGACTGCCATGCCCTGGGACTGTGGGGAAGAACAGCTCATGCTTTTTTTCCCCAGAATGGTTCATTCATTGCTGAATTATAGGTAACCACTTGGCTAACAGAAGAGAAGGCTCAATTGTGCTATATATTCAAGTTTTTCAATGAAAAAGTATAAATCCTTAATTTTATAGGCATTATTCTAATTTCAAACATTTTAAACTGATAAAATTTATTCTAGAAATGACAATGACAACATGGTGACATTCAAAAGACTACATATGGGAAAGTACAACAAACCTCACAGTTTGCCAGTTTGTGAACGCTGGTGCACATCTTCATCCCTTGTTTAATTTCAGATCGTGATCTAGAGAGAGGAAGAGAATAAAAATCTCAGATTCCTCACCCCCCACTAAGTCTTTTTATCTTATACATTATAGCATCGCCTACTACTTTGCTGCAGTGCTTAAGAAAAGAGCACACTCATAAAGACTTAGAATAGAATGGAATTCCTTACAATCACTTCGTAGTACAGGCTCTGGAGTCAAAATGGTGCAATATATATATTCCAGCGTCACCAGTTTCTACTAACTGTGTGAACTCCGAGTAGGTACTTGAGCTGTTTGTGACCCAGATCCCTCATCTACAGGGTAGGAAAAATACTATGCCTCTCTTTGGGTTGTTGTGAAAATACAGCTATTTAATACATGTAAATGCTTATAAAGGACCTCACTTATATCATGCCAGTCAATAGGTGCTTTTGCTGTCATCTAGATCATGATTGGCATCATCTCCAGCACAAATTTTCCATAGCCACAATCTTGCAATGTTCCCCAACTGATCTTCTTACCCCGGTTAATGACACTCAAGTTATAAGGGGCCTCTCAGTTATCGCACGTTTCTTTCTAAAAACTTGTCTACAGAAGCAAGGAGGAATAGAAGCATAGATAACACTTAACCTCTGAGGAAGCCAATGGAAATATGAAAGCCTGGGTCTGCCAATTGACAGTGACCAGGTGATTTCAGATTCAAAAGTGTTGGTTAATTTTATTGGAAGATATTCTGGTGTTGATTTTGTTTTCTGCCAAAGACAAATGCTTAAATATCGGTTTCTGATCCATAAGCCTTTTAAAAGATGCATAATATGAGACAATATAAACAAAAATTTATATAGTTTTTAAAATTTTTATTAAAGAATGCCTTCTTGAATGCAGTCACTTGTATTATATATTCTGCTTTCATCCATCAAGTTTTCAAAGCCGTTGGCATTTTTAGCTATTTGAAAGTTATAAGATGCATCACTTAAAATCAATATTATGAAGAAGGCTTTGAGTAAAAAAAAAAAAATCTTTTTTTCTATTATTTGTCTTTAATTTGCACACACACACACACACACACACACACGCACACGCACGCACACACACACACACAATTGCCCTTACAGAAGAGAAGCAGTAACTATGGTTGCTTAAAGCAACAGGAATCATATCATAGAAAACCAGAAGTTCTAGCTAGGTATAAGATTCTGCGTCTACAGAACTCTCTGTGAAAGAGAGAATAAGCTATGACATCATTCACTAAACCTATTTGTTTGGAAGAAAAAGAGCAATCCTGCCATCTAGTGTTCGTGGGTTGTAAAACAGGGGTGATGTTTTCATTTAAGAGCAGGAATTCGGATCAGCTGTAAGCATCACATTGAGGAAACAACAGTGACACCTGGGGTGCAGAAAAGTAAGAGGATCAGCTTCAATTCACAGCCCAACCTCTGAGTTAATCTAACATAGTGTTTGTATTTGTGAAAAAAAAAACAAATTTGAGAGCAACTGTTTATAGATTACAGTAGCTATATTTCTGCAATCAGTTTATGTGGACTCAAGATTTCCTGCACCAAGTAAAAATGGCTAGTCACTACAAAAAAGGGAAAGAGAACCTAAGAAGATGGTCACAGAGGCTGAGATGTCAGCATTTTAAAATTCATGGAATGGTAGACATTTCTAAGATGCTGACTGTTGATGCTACAAGCACCTGGAATGCCTGCTCTGAGTACCTGTCTACTTATTGTAGTTGACTCCAGACTCTATTCCCTCAAAGGCTCAAAGATTCCCACTTGCCTTAGAACAAGCCCTTGATGGGGGAAGGACTTCATGGAGCAGTTCACCCCGCCTTCTAGGCTCAATTCCAAGCAGCACATTGCTACAAAGTAAGACTCCAGGACTCTTCAGTGAGCATTTGGATAATTTCATTTGCTATAACTATGGGTCAGGTATCAGAGCAAAACTGCTGACTGCTTACCATTTAAATGAGACATTATATTCAGAAATACTTGTTTCATCCATTTTTAAATATTTCTCCAGAGCCAATGCCATGGTACACGCCTGTAATCCCAGCAGCTCAGGAGGCTGAGACAGGAGTATTTTGAGTTCAAAGCCAGCCTCAGCAAAAGTGAGGCACTAAGAAACTCAGTAAGAGAGACCCTGTCTCTAAATAAAATACAAAATAGGGCTGGGAATGTGGCTCAGTGGTTGTGTGCCCCTGAGTTCAATCTCCAGTACCCAAATATATATATTTCTTAAGATATTTAGAGAAAATATGTTGATTCAAGAACCACTATGTGTCTACATTTATTTTCTCTAGCTCTGATTTTACTGAAGAAAGTTCTTGTTTCTTGTACTTCCTTGTACTAGAAGGAACCCCCTAAGCCATAACTCTTTGCTGCCACCTCCAAAACACTGCTAAAACCCCAATTGGCTATATTATCTTGAAAATAAAAGCAATCAAGTTTCCTACTCTCACTGAGACAAATAGAAACCAAATGACAAATGAGAACTATGTATGAAAGACATATATCAAGTTGCTCGGTAATAGGAGATATGTTTTCTTAATAATTTTATTTACTTGATTATAATAAATATGATCAATTCTTGTCTCACAAAACATTTTTCTTCCTTGAGATCAGATTTGTCTTTCACAGATACAATATAATAATTGAGTATAGCAACTATTACATTCTGAATAAGATAACATTTGTAAAATGATCTTCATCAATAGGTTACAAAAATTGTATTTAGGAATTCCTCCTGTTTCATAAGGTCAGAAGGCTCTTCACCAAAGGAACTACAATGTCCCTTTCTAATAGTTGTAAAAAATATATCTTTGGCCAGCATCATTTGCTTTTCAATCCACCCAACATACTTGTCATATATTTTAGATTACTAAGAAGCATCATGGTATATCATTTAAGAACTTAGGATCTGGAGCCAAATTGCCTGAGTTTAAAATTTATTTCCATTGGCTGGCATATTGCCAATATTCATCCTTGCTATGACTCACTTTCCTTATCCTTACAAGATAATAATGGTAAACTTGCTTTGTAGGTGGAAAAGAAATAGTGATAAATTCTTGTAATACATAAAAGAGTTATTGTTACATAGGAAGTCCCTATAAAAATTTCCTAATTCAGGCTGGGGCTGGGGCTTAGTGGCAGAGTGCTTGCCTGGTATGTGCAGGGTTCGATCCTTAGCACCACATACAAAAATAAATAAAATAAAGGCATGCTTCCATCTACAACTACAAAAATTTTTTTTTTTAAAAATTACCTAATTAATTTTCTTCATTTTTTAAAAATAAATACCTGGCAATATAATGTTCTCAACAAAAGTTAATAATTCAAAGACCTTCTCTGTTATTAAAAAGTGGACAGTTACAATGATTATGTATTTTCATGGCAAAGGAGCAAAAAAAAAAAAAAAAAAAAAAAGATGACCTTCAGGGAAAATGTGTTAAAAGCACAATTAGGGTCCAGAGGACAGAAGAACAGGAAGCACTGTGAGTCTCTGCTGCACCAACAATAAGATTGGAAGAGGAATTGTGTCAATCAAAAGAAGAAGTCCATCTAACTCATTCTTTTATAGACTAATGTAAACCCTGAGGGACAGCACATGAACACCTGGCTCAATCAACTAAGGGAATAAGTGACCTACCAGGTGAGAAATAGTTTGGCTGGTCACTCCAAACAGCACATTTCAGAAACAAAATATTGGGAAAATTCCAAAGGCAGGAAGGAAATAACACACACACACACACACACACACACACACACACACAGAGCACAGATTATAATTGCAACTACACTTTAGCCAATGTATATTAAGTAAAGTTAAACTTGAGATGCAGGAAAATGAGGTTCTTAAAACTACACAAACTTGTCATCAAAGGGCAGGAAATATCGACATAGAAATAGACAAAATGTTAATATTCAGGTGGAATACTTTTTCAGGACTCAAGAGAAATATAACTTTCAAGGCCTGCAGTGAATTTGCATTTATGTGGAGTTTATTCAGTGGAGTTTTTTTTTAAAAAAAAAGATGGAGTCCAAATAAAAGGAAAAAATATGCTCACTCATGTATTCTTAGTACAAAGTGTAGGTTTTTTTTTTTTCCAATGAAGCTCCACAGCAACCTCCTTGCTTTGCAATTAAAATTACACTAACCATAAAACAAAATGAAGCATAATGAATAAATCCTATTTGCACAGGTTCAAAGTTTCTGTTTTGAAATTTGTGTTCTCTGATTAACTGAGGTTTGACAGAATTAAATAAGAAATTAATGAAGAAATCAGGATGAGTCTCTCTATTTATGCTAAAAAATACCAAGAACCTTTTTAAGCAAAATGAACCACCTAATAGTGCTAGATGTCAAATACAAAGAAAAAATGTACACAATTCTATCTCTGCAATAATAAGTGATAAACTGTTTTAAAAAACTTTCAAAAGCCTTCATAAGTGAAAATTTTTTTCAAATAATAAAGGAACTTGTATATTTTCCATATCTGAAAACATAGCTCCGTGTTTCATTTTCAGTTCTAAATCAGACACCTATAAAATTTTATAACTTCCAAAAATATAAAATTTTTGAAAATGGTAATGTTATGTAACAGCATTGAACAGCTAAAGGATAAAGATGTAGACTTCTGGTCCTCCACAAGGAGAGATGGTCAAGCAAGACTAGGTCAAGCCAGCACCTATCTGCAGTGACCACAGAATAGACAAACCTATGAATTTGAGGACATATTCATCAAAACGTATCAGTGCCTTTGTTATGAATTATTTATTTTCTCTAAATTTCATGTCCTTGTCAGAAGTTCCAGTACCTCAGAGTATAACCTCATTTGGAAGTTGAGTGGCTTTAGATGTCATTAGCTAAGATGAGGTCATATTGGAGGAGGGTGGACCCTTAATCCAATGCAGATGATGTCTTTGTAAGCGGAGAGGAGACACAGATAGAGAGAAGAGGAGAATGCCATCTGATGTTGGTGGGAGGGAGAGCAGAGCTGCACTTACTAGCCAAAGAACACCAAGGATTGTTGGCTAGCAACCAGAACCTAGCGAGAGGTAAGGAAGGACACTCTCCTTCAGGCTTTAGGTGTATGGGCTTGATCACCCTTGATTTTGGACTTCTAGCCTCCAGAACAATTTGAACAATAGCCTATTTTTTGGTACTTTGTTATGGCATCCTTAGGAAACTAATATTAAAAGACTAAAAACTTGGAAGATGCCAGAGTGTTTTATGAAATATTATAATGCTATCACAAAAAAGAAAACCCAAAACTAAAGAAAAATTAGTACTAAAGTTGGTATAACTGATTGCCAGCAGAGAGCAATATTTAGTGACAGGGATCAAAGTATAGCAGAAGTCATTGATAACTCAGGTGCAGTGAATCCATTTGATCATTGAGTACACAGGACTTGAAGTTTTAAGTACCTGTACACAGGACATTCAGATAACTATTTGTACAATACTGAGGTTGGTTTTACTTTCCTCAGATTGCTTAATCTGATGGAAGGAGTTCTAATACAATAATGAGGCATTTTGATGATTTTCACTTTTGAATAAGAAGTAACATTTGTTGAATTTTCACTATGAGCTATTATTTTTCCCAAAATCTCTGCTTACATTTTTTTTTAATTTGGTTCTCTCAATAACCCCAGGAGGTAGTTTTATTAACACCATGCCCATTTTCTTTAGGGTTGAAGATTGAAACAGATATTCCAGGTTGCACAAGGAACAGATTGTGGAGGTGAGTTTGAGCAGAGGCCGTGAGAAGTGGGCCTCTGAACACCTTGTCTGTATTGCTTCTACTTGGAGGCAGTTTTGTGTAATCCTGTTCCTTCCAGTCATTTATTACAAACAGCAAATCATATCAGTGAAGCAGAAAAAAAAAAGCGCATGCATTTTTTTAAACCAATAAACTAATAAAATACGATTGTTCTTGATCTAAAAGAGTTGAAACATAAACTTAAAAAACAGAGTCTTAAGAAAATCTCTTGGGCTTTCATATCAGAAAACTGTTGGAGAGAAAAGCTAAATCATTTACATGTGTAAGAACATTGTGTAACCAATGTTTCCCAGCTCCACTTCTACGGCCCAAAGCTGGAGCCAGACAAAGCTGGGTTTAATATTGGATCCTCGCTGTAATTATAATGATTTATTTATTAGTTTACTTCAGTTTTTTTTATTTATAAAATGAGAATAAAATCTGCTATACAATGATATTACAGATCTATGCTATAAAGGAAAAAACATTCAGTATGCTATGCAGCACACACTAAGTATTCAGCACACTGTACTTAGTAACTATGGTGTTGCTCACTTGGTACTTGGTCATTAAACATTTTTTTTTTAGGACAGGAATATATCATTCTATAATCAGATCAATAAAAACAGAAATATGTAGTGAGACCAATTAGCAAACTAGGCAAAGAAAATGGTCACTATTTCATCCTTTCAACTAAAACAGCAGATACAGACAAATGTTTTATATTTTGTACTTGTGTGGGTTAAATTATATATGGGTATATATTTAATAGATACATTATCTCACTGTTCTTCTTTTCTTAAAGTCTGTCTTGATTTTGCTCTCTTGGTTTTCCCCCATAAATTAAACAGAAAAAGTATCTATATGGATGGTTAAGATATTTATACTTTGAGCAATACTTGACATAACATTCTTTCTGTGAATAAATATGTTTTTCTGGATACACTCTACACAATCTAGCACTATGAGTTGATTAAAATGCTCAGATTTTTGTTTTATTTTTTTTGTCAAAAAAGAAAAAAAGAAAAAAGAAATCACAGCTTGTGTCAAAATCACCAAGACCTGGAAACCATCATCCACTGACATGTGAATGAATAAACAATATATACTGCTCAACAATAAAGAAGAGTGAGCCCTGGATAAATACAACAATATATATCAGTCTCAAGGGCATTATGCTGAGTGTGAGAAGCTAGAATCAACAGGCTACTGTACGATTTCATACTTCTGGAGAAAACAAAATCAGAGGGAGGTAGAATAAATCAAGTAATGTTTGCCAGGTGTTGGGCTGGGGAGAAGATCCACTTCAAAGGGGCCTGAAAGAACGTTCTGTGAGGATGGAACTGTTCCATATCATGATGCAGTGGTAGTTACACATGGCTGTACATGTGTGCCAAAGTCAATGCTCTCTATATCACAAAGGGGGGAATTTCAATGTAGTAAGAGTATTTCAACACACTGGATCATCAAGAAACAGGCTTTTAAAAAATCACATACAACATACATCTCAGTTAATTATTACAGAATGAATACTGCTGTAATCACCACTTGGTCAAAAAGTAGAACTTCATCAGCAATCTTAACAAATCCCTCCCTGCACCCCAACCCAACCAGAGCACCCTCACTTTCTGCAAGTATACCCTCCCCTTACCTTTATGTTTTAAAATTTTATTAATAAACTTTATCTGTAGAACACTTTTAGGTTTACAAAGAAAAAGTGATTGAAAAGCTTATAATTCTAGTGTATCCCTCACTCTCCTTCCTACATGTAGTCTCTCCAGTACCAATACCTTGATTAAGGATTTTGTTAACTGAGTAGTAAGAGTTCAATTCAGCATGTTCTCCTCTCCTGTATTTCCTGAATATATACAACTGGATTGGCAGTGTGTGCTTTCAACAGAATCAGAGAATGTCTGCTTTTCAAACTTTATTGACCTTAGCAGCCATGTTTTCTCAAAGCCTATTTACATTACTTTATTGGGAGTTTCAAAACGGTAATATACTAATCTTATCTGTTTTCTCACATATAGCAGCTTATTATGGTTTGGATGTGAGGTGTCCCCCAAAAGCTCACATATGAGATAAGACAGGGATTAACTGAGTAATAACTGAAATGGTGGGGTGTGGCTGAAGGAGGTGGAAATCGAGGCATGGCTTTGGGGTACATATTTGTATCTGGCAAGTGGAGATCTCTGTGCTTTCTGATCACCAAGTGAGCTGCCTCCCTCTGCAGTATTTAAAGTCCACAATTTGCATACTAAGTATACTCACTGCAATTCAGATAACTCACTATTTCTAGGTTTTTTTCAGCGGACAGTTAGAAAAGAATCATGAGAGTATATTCATTTCCAAGTCAAATTTAGTATTCTAACATGTAGAAGTAACAGAAATACTTTTAACATTTATTACTTAATATCTTCTGCATTGTGTCAATAACTCCTTTTACTCACACCAACGACCAAAGGGAATAACACAATTAGACTATCCCATATCCTCACATTGGCTTCAAACTGAAGTACACGTAGAATAGTCAGAATAACAATTGTAATATTAACACAGCTAAGATTCAGAGAAAACAGTTAATTTTTTCTTAAGTTATGCCAATTGTTTAGGGTTTATTTTATAACTCCGCTGTTCTATATATTGCTGTTATGTCTTATAATTTCTCCGTATCACACTGCATTCATTCTTAGTTCTACAAGTAACTCTATAGTAAAGCACTGGTAACCACTAATTATTATTTGATGGCCTTCTGGTCATTTTGGTGACATGAAGTTCATTTTCTAGTAGAGTCCTTACAAATGTTCCATTAAGAAAATAGATTCTGAGTTGCCGTGTATTAATAGCACTTTTCTGCCCTTTTTTAAACTGATGTGATCAGTTTTGCTGGATGTAAAGATTTTTGTTACCATTTCCTTTTTTTGAGAAACATAAACATATATTTTCCATTTTTTTCTATCATAAAATATTGATGTGCAAGATTCTGATGATAATTTTACTTTATTTCCATGATGCACACATAGTTTTTACTCAACCCTTAAAGGACTTATTTGGTGTTTTTCTTTAAAGTCTGTTAATTTACTGGCATTAAGTCTTTGTATCTGTCTTTCCATTTGATTTTTAATGTGTTGTTTCAAGATTTTGTTCTTTATTTTTACTGAACAAGTATTTTTTTTAAACTAAGGATCACTTGTAGTATTTTGTTGTTATTTTCATTATTGTTATTCCCTTATTTTGGTATTTTTGTTTAGAAATTTATTTTCTCTGTGTCTTTGCTTATTTTCAATATTTGCCACTTTTTCTTGAAGCCTTTTTGTAATTGTATTTATTTTAAAGTTCCCCTTTTTGCATGTTTATTTAAAGACTATTTGCTCTATGTTTCTTTTGGTCTTAATTTCTTTTTTTTTTTTTTTTAAATATAAACGTTGCTTTATTATATAGAAAGGGGCCTTAATAAGTTTTAAAAAGTTTCTTACAGGAACACTTTTTATATTTTATCTCATAAAGACATTTAACAAATATATACAGAGAGAGAAGTATAAAAATCTTTTTAGAGCAAATGTTCATATACAGGAATAAATTTTCAATTTATTCCCCAATCAAATGAAACACTATACAATGAAATGCTTTGCATTTTCATTTGTTGCACAGATGTGTCTGGAAGAAACTTGACTTGAAATCTGGGATATCTAGCCATCAATTATTCTCAGTGTGATACAGAGGATATACTTTTTAACTACTATTTTTACTGCTAAAGGATCCTTGAAAGTACTATTCAGGGATGATTGGGAAAATTTTTGAAATAAACAGTGAGATATTTATCCACTAGAGATACTTGGCTTAGGTCACAAGTTTAGAGAATAAACTATCAACTGTATACCAAGAAATCTAATTAATTTATGATTTTTCCTTATAAAGCCTAAAGGATCACCTTATTTGTCAAAATTCTTTCAGTCTCTCACAAAAACTAAAAAAATCAACATCCCAAGGAGAATTCTGATAGAACACTTAAATTGTTAAACATTTCTGGTCTTAATTTCTAATGTTTTGTATTTTTAATTCCCTTGCAAATATTGAAATTCTGATGTATAGTGTAATTTCAGACCTTATGACATATTGTGTAGTGTCTATGAATTAGTTTTGAAATGTTATGGGAGATAATGTCTTTGAAGTTAGCATTTTCTGTAATAAGGTAATCCTATTTAATATTTTTCTATTGTATTAATTTTAATTGGGTTTTATCTTTGGTTTTTGATTTTTTATTTTTTGCAAAGTTCTCGTTTCTAAACTTCAGATACCTTTTCTAGGTTCACAAAACTCCCTGTTGTATTCATGCAGTGTTAAAAAATATGAAGTCCTGCTTTCTGAGATTCCCTACATTTGCAGTCTGCTCATTTTTAACATGTTTTTATGAGTGCATTATAGTTATACATAAGAGTGGGTTCATTTTGACATAATAATGCATGCATAAATATAATTCGCTTCATTTCAGTCCTCAGTCTGCACATTCTCATTCTTTTCTCTCTCTTCCTGCACTCTTGGTGGGGAGGATCTGAAAGAAATGTCCAGCAGCTTTGTTCCGCAAGTTCATTGCAGCTAGACAACTGCAGTCCCCGCAGGTCTTACTAAAAGACACTATCAACCCACTAGTGCACTGGGTAAAATCCTTCCTGATTTCTTCAGGTTTTCTAAAATTGAACCATTGAATTTAATCACTTAGGGAATGGACACCCATTACATATTTGGGGATTCTCCTTTTCTGTGGCCTGTCAGAAACTCAATTGTTTCCCTTTGCTTTCTTTAAAGCAGAGGCTAAGAACATAGGTCTGTGGTTGGTGGTTGATTTCTCCCTCTCCCTTGTATTGTGGGGATGCCTTGTCACTCAGCTTTATTGCAAATATTCCCACAAACTCATGTGTATTGCTCTCCAGGTGCTCTTCATTTTTTAACATGGGGATTCAGAGATGTCCAAATTATCCTGTGAATTGTGCTCTGACCAGTTTCTCTCAGATTTGTTTTTAGCAATGTTAATTCATTTTTGTCCTGCAAATCCTCTCTGGCTTGTCTGTTTAATTTTACTACATTTCAGTGTTTATACAAAGGTTAAAGAATGTTTGACAGGGTTTGCACTTAGGCGGGTTAGTAAGATATCAAATTCTGTGTCAGTGTGGGAGAGCTCAGATTTTTATCTGCTGCTAAATATTTTCGTGAGTTTCTTTTTTCATTTATAATCATGTATCTACATTTTGTATTGGGAGGGCATCAGAGTTGTCACCATTAGATATGTAAATTCCCCTTACTTCTTTATGTCCCCTTCTTATATTATTGGAGGCAATTGTTGATATGAGAAAAAGTTAAAGCTTCTTTAGGACATTTTTTAACTCTTTGCTGAATCATCTACAAACTCAGACTTTAAGAACAACTTTTGCTCTGACTTGAACACACTGACATTTCTTACTTTTTTTCTTGATTTTTCACATAGTGAAATTGTCATTGTAAAGCACAAAGAAATACAAATAAAAAATAAAATCAGCCAAAGAAATTTGAAATAAAATGAAGGGAATAAGAATAATTCATGAATAAGATTTTAAAAATTGTGATTTCATTAGAACTATATTGATGGCAACATGATAAATCATTTTGTTTTTGTACAAGCTACAATTCCCTGAAAAACATACACCCATAAATATTTAATAATTGTTTATTGTGATGTATAGCTTATTAGGTCAGCTGATAAATTTAGAACAAAATTTCCTCCAGGGGAAACCATCCTTAATGGGATATTTCATTTGTGCTGACCCAGAAAAGCTTTAAACACTCAATGGGGGTCTAATTTGTGCAAACATCCATAATGGCTCTCATATGCTTTCTTTATTACTTTTTGACTTTCAGTTCATGTAAGTTTTTGGCTCCTCTTGTTTCAATTCATTTACTTTGTAGCAAAGGCACAAGTATGGATCCTTAAGAGCAAGCCTTAAAAAAAATGTTTATAACAGACGACTATTTAATTTTTCATAAATGTACTAACAAGATCTCCAGAGTAAAACTATAAAGCCTCAGAGATTTGGGGGACTGGGAAGTTTGAACTGTATTGGCACCTGCCCTTTCTACAGTGCTCGACTTGTAAGACTTCTTTCTCCTCCACTGGTCCTCGATCATTTCAGCTTGTCTCAGTAAGTACTCCCTTAGTGCATTTCTGTAACGGTTATTTATTATGTATCCTGACCACCTTATTGATGCCTTGCAAAATTCTGTATGTTTTACTTATATTATAACTTCTCTTCCTGGGAGTGTAGGTATATTTCTGGGAGAGAGAAATGTATAAAAATGATAATGACAGATTGACAAAAAGCCAAAGACTTCTAAGTGATAAGAAAAAAAGAAAACTAGAATACATGTTTAAATCAGATTCTTCAGATCACTACATAATTCAGTGTTCTTCAACAGTATTAGTTTTCTCTTTTATGTTTTACATGGTTGAATTTGTTTAGGTAAACTTTATATATATATATATATATATATATATATATATATATATATATACACACATATATGCACACACATGTAAGTTAATCATGATTTGCTTTTCTCGGGTATTTTTTCCCAGGAAAATCAAAATGAATGTACAGTGTACAGTATTTTTTGGCAAAAATAAAATGCTCCTATTGCTGTTTTCTACATTCTCTCATTCAGTTAGAATTATCAGGTGAGTTAATACTTTAAATGCTTAGGATACTATGTCCTGATACTATGTCTTCCCAACAACTGAAGAGGTAAAATTTAGGAGGTTATAACTGTAATACTTTTTCTGAATCAATATTAGAATCATCCCAACATGTTATATATCTTTTTATTGCAGACACTAATGGAAATTTTCATTTCATCCATTACTGTCAGGATTATTATCCCCACGTAGCATAGACCCAATCTTCCAACACTGCCACTGAAGTTACCACAGAACCCTGTTGACTCAACTGGGCTATCCTCAGCAGAGTCTATCTCCTCAAGACACTCTCTGGACATTCCCTTCATCTCACTTCCTTTTCAGAAGACAAGTTACTCCTAAGGACATAATTCTTCAGTGCAGTAGGAGACAGACTTTTTCTTCCCATAATCCTCCTTCCATAGGCTGAAAGTGGGTAAAACACAACTTACTGCACAATTACTATGTATTAAGGTATTTTCTTTCATTGAGCTCACTTAATTCTTAAAACAAACCTAGGAGATACAAAACATCATTCCCAATTTACTAATGGGGGTAAGTGAAATCCGGAGAATGTAAGTAACTTATTCATGGGCATCATATCTACTTGGTAGAAGAAATTAACTTGGGTCCAAGTTAAGGACTTCATTCCATATTTCAGAATATTTTCTTTCATTTTCCCTGAAATGACTCCTTGAAATCCAAACCACAAGACAATATCACCCACCTTCCTTCCTGGTTAAATCTCCTTTCACTCCCCCTCATTTACTGCAATACTAGATTATAACATTCATCTCCATCAACATCCATATCATCATTCTGGCTGACTTCTCTATCTATATAAAAGATCAATCCTAAAGTCACTCAATGTCTGTTCCCTAGTCTCATCATTCCTTATTACTGCACATGGACTATTTTCTGGGCACAACTACCTATCTTCCATCCAACTTGCTTGAAGAATCTTCTGAAACAATTCACTAATTTAATGAGCATCTCTAATCCATTAACCTGATTTTCTGACCACCCCATTCTCTCCAATAGCCAGGACCCCTGCTACCTTTTCCTAGTCAATTCGCCTTTTGTCCTTCATGAAAACTATTCCATTGTCAACCTCTACTCATACTTTTAATGCTTCTCTATCATTCTGTCTTTTGCATGAGTTTGCTTCTTATTTCACTAAGGAAATAAAATCACTTCAAATAGATTTCCTGTCTTCCCACCATACATCCGTGAACTAGTCTACATATGTACACATTTATTTTCATTTCCTACCTATTAAAAAATAGATTATCCACCCACCTACTCTTATCTAAGGCCAATGGCTTGGCTTGTGCATAAGACTCTCCTGTTTCCTTTCAGCCACTCCTCTAAGGTTTCTGTCCCCACCAATCTAGTTCCCTGAATTTGCTTGTACAAAGATCTAATGAATTCTGTCTTACCAGATCCAGTGGTAAGCTCCTAGAGGAATACCTCTCCCACTGGATTCCTCTCTGTAGCACAGGGCAATAGTAAATCCATTCTTCCTTGTTAAAGTACTTCCCTTCTCAGACACTCCACACTGCTAATTTGTCCCTTTCCTCAAAACTTCACCTCCTGTTCTGGATTTTGACATACACATCCAAAGGAAGAGGAAGAAACAGAAACTGTTTCAGAATCTTATAAATATTGTATATTTGTATTTTGCTCACTATTCAGCAAGATATTTATTTTTAGGAGGGGGCTGAAGCTAGAGCTGAGCATTTTTGCTGAAATACCATACATACTCTAATGTCACAAATACCAAAAGTAAGAGAGTTTCCCCATATTTACACATTTGTCATGATTTTAGGTGTATGTATCTATATATACACACAAGCACATAGATAGACAGATAGATAGAAAGGAAGAAAGAAAGATGTTTTCTCATAGATTTCGCAGGACTATTGTCAGTCATTTAATATTCAGGTTTCAGAATGTGAGCAGAAAAAAATTAAAAAGCATTTTCATGGAGCCTTTTTTTCTATAGGAAAACCAGAATGCCATGACTTTGTAGACAACTGTAGAAAATTATGTCATTCCATGAACTTAAGCTTCCAAGAAATTAAATTAAAATCTGTGGGAAATATGAAATGTTGCATGTGAGAAAGGCAGAAGCTATGCGCAGGATATGGGGTATTTATTTCAAGATATTGAAAGGCTTCACCACTGACTCCATCTTAGCTGAATGGTTCCTCCCCTATTGCACACTTCACTGAGAACACTCTGTGCTTATTTCTGAGCTTCATTAATGAAGGTTCCTTTTTACAAACATGAATAAAATCTCTTGCTCCCACTCCTGTTCCCAAGGCCAGGCCATTTCCATTCAAGGAAATGTTTTCTATTACATTGGCATATAACATTATAACATTTTAAAAAAATGAGATTTGATTTTTTACAAGTTATAAACAGAAGAGATTCTTCCTTTTCTCCCCATCTTCCTTGAACTTGTGCATTTCTCCCCCTGGGAGCTGGCCTCAAGCTGAAAAACTGAGCAGGGCGGAGTGAAGTTGTGTCAGCAGCTTTGTTTGCAGCCCACACACTGACACAGTGTGGCTGTGTATTAAATCCATGTTTAATAGTTCATTCCCAAGACAGGCTCATGAGCCAAACCAACAAAGGAGGAGCACATATTCATGCTGTAAATAGCTTTAGGCAGATCGCTCTTGAGTAAAGCAAGGTCAGCTCATCATTGCTAACTTTGTTTTCTATTTTCCAGGAAAAAAATTTTTTTACTTGATACCAAATTCTTTTTAAATTACACAAAGAGGTATCCAACTATTGAGATCAGAATTGTACCTACCAGGATTCTTTGCACAAGCTGATACAAGGCCATGTTGTTTTCCATTTTCATATGGAACCTAAAATTTAGAGGCAAACATTACATCAAGGCCCTCTACAATGCCCTATTTGAATCCATATTACATCTACTTGGCAACTGCAGCATTTTCTGTGCTGTGCTATGGATGTCCTCTGTTCCATCCACTCATCTCCCCCTACAAATGCACCCCATTCATGTTTAGCTATCTAGATTAGCACCATTGTCCTGGCAACCTTTTAGATTCCTCTATAAAATAGTTTCATCCAACTAATTGACACAATTCTGTCCTTTTGGATACATTTATATGTGAAGGTCAGATATCCTATACCAGAAAATAGATAAGGACATAGGAAACTCTATGGTTTCCCTCCAGTATTCTCTATTTAAAGTAATTAGACTTTCTTTTCCTAAATATGAGTATTTCAAAAGGAAGGACCAAGGTGATAATTAATATTCTAATTTCTAAGAAAGAACCTTTACTCCACTAATTATGAATATATTGTTTCCCTTAAACAAGTTTGATAAAAAATAATTTTTAATATGATTTCCTTAATTCAACATTAATTCTACATTTCAGAGGAAAAAAAAAACTTCTTCTCTTTTAAAAACAGAAATCAACTCCATATTTTTAAAAGGCTACACTTTTTACATAGTCTGATATTTTCACCAATTCTATCGTACTTTCTTAAACTATTTTGTAAAATATTAAATGCTTATGAGATATAACAGTTTGTAGGAAGGCGTGTTCCATGAGTGAATAATATAGGATAACTGCAGGCCCCCTAAGTTTCCTGAAGATTCATAATGCATGTACTTACATAATAAAAAGCTCTGATTTGAACCATAAAGAAGAAACAAATCATCTATAAAATTATCAAGCAATTGACTATAGAACATTTCCTTAGAAAATTCTTTAGCATTTATTGAAGTACAATTTTACCAGTGCTCTAATAAGATGGGAATATTAGCTGTATGTTCTTCTTCTTTTGAAATAATTAATAGAATAATTAATTTCTAATGGCTAGTAGTAAGTTGAGATAGTTTTAGAGGGAGAAATTTTTGAACCCAAATAATCCAGTTTTTAAAAATCCCCAAGATATTTCTGAAGAGCAGCTAGGGTTATAGCTCAGTGGTAGTGTGCTTGCCTAGCATGTGTGAGGCACTGGGTTTGATCCTCAGCACCATATAAAAATAAACAAATAAAATAAATATATTGTATCAATATGAAACTAAAAATGTTTTAATAGAGGTATAGAGAGGTAAAATAGTCTGATAACTAACCTTATTATGATGTTTTATTATCAGTAAACATCATCTTGTGTAAAATATAAAAAGTTCTTAAAATGATATACCTGAATACAATCATCTCATTCATTTCTTTTAAGATCAAATACCTTTAGTTCCTCAACATTGATCTGGGCATATACAATTTTTTTAGTAAAATAAATTGGCCACAAAGCCACTATAATAATTTTCAACAGAAACGGGGTTTGGTCTCAAGGACTCAAGTGTTTTGGAAGCTGTGTCATCTTGTGGCTCTCAGGCTGGACCTACAGGGTGGCCGTGGCAATCTTTCTCTAACAACCTGAATTCCCCTTACCAGGGAGAGTATGAGCAGTATCCAGGTTGCTCTTGGTATACCCCCTACTTCAGTCAAAAGTGTAACCTCCAGAAGGCAAGTATGGAAACTTAGTGGACAATGTGGAGGTACTGGTGGGTGATGTGATGTGGTCATAGAATTCCTGCCCAGTGAGTGAGATGAAGGCCCTTGTAAAAGAAGCTTCACACAGCGTTCCACCCTCTTTCCCTTCAGCCCTCAACCAAGGAAGGACTCAGTATTATTCATCCTCTGGAACATGCTGGATCCAGGACTCCCTAGCTCCCCAAATTTATAAAGAACAAATTTCTGTTCTTTGTAAATCCCCCAGTTGTGTTATTCTGTTACAGTAGCGAAAAACTGACTATAGCACCTACTTACTTGGGTCTAGTTGATGCCTATGGTAGAATTGCTAGATTTTGAGAAATGAGTCAACTCAAGATTTGTATCATATGAAGTATCCCACTCTTCCTCTGCAGCCCAACAGGCATTAATGGCATTCCTCTGAAGCTTCTTTAGAGACAAAATAGCCTTTTCAACAAATGGTGCTGGGAGAACTGGAAATCCATATGCAACAAAATGAAATTAAACCCCTATCTCTTGCCATGCACAAAACTCAACTCAAAGTGGATCAAGGACCTAGGAATTAAACCAGACACCCTTTGTCTAATAGAAGAAAAAGTAGGCCCTAACCTCCATTATGTCGGATTAGGCCCCTACTTCCTTAACAAGACTCCTATAGCACAAGAAATAAAATCAAGAATTAATAAATGGGATAGATTCAAACTAAGAAGCTTCTTCTCAGCAAAAGAAACAATCAGTGAGGTGAATAGAAAGCCTACAGCTTGGGAGCAAATTTTTACCACTTGCATATCAGATAGAGCATTAATATATGCTATACTAATATATATATATATATATATATATATATATATATATATATATATATATTATATAAAGAACTCAAAAAGCTAAATGCCAAAATAATAAGTTCCTTAGCCCAATCAATAAATGGTCTAAGGAACTGAAGAGATACTTCTCAGAAGGTGATATACAATCAATCAGTAAATATATGAAAAATGTTCAAATCTCTGTCTATTAGAGAAATGCAAGTCAAAACTACCCTAAAATTTCATCTCACTCCAGTAATAATGGCAGCTATTAAGAATATAAACAGGGCTGGGATTGTGGCTTAGCAGCAGAGCACTCACTTAGCATGTGTGAGGCCCTGGGTTTGATCCTCAGCACCACATAAAGAGAAATAAATAAAAGAAAGGTATAAAAAAAGATTTTTAAAAAGAATACAAACAACAATAAGTGTTGGCAAGGATGTGGGGGAAAAGGCACACTTATACATTGCTAGTGGGACTGTAAATTGGTGCAGTCAATATGGCAAGTATTATGGAGATTCCTTGGAAAACTTGGAATGGAACCACCATTTGACCCTGCTATCCCACACCTTGGTCTATACCCAAAGGACTTAAAAACAGCATACTACAGGGACACAGCCACATCAATTTTTACTGCAGCACAATTCATTATAGCTAAACTATGGAACCAATCTAGATGCTCATCTGTAGATGAATGGATAAAAAAATGTGGTATACGTATACAATGGAATATTACTCTGCAATAAAAGAGAATAAAATCATGATATTTGCAGATAAATGGATGGAGTTAGAGAAGATAATATAAGGTGAAGTTAGCCAATCCCAAAAAACCAAATGCTGAATGTTTTCTCTCATATAAGGAGGCTGATTCATAGTAGGGTTGGGAGAAGAAGCATGGGAAAAGTAGACTAACTCTAGATAGGGCAAAGGGGAGAGAGGGGAAGGAAAGGGGTAAGAGGTGTAAAAAATACGGTGAAATGAGATGGACATCATTACCCTAAGTACACGTATGAAGAAACGAATGGTGTGAATATACTTTGTATACAACCAGAAATATAAAAAACCGTGTTCTATATGTGTAATGTGAGTTGTAATGCAGTCTGCTGCCATATATAACAAATTAGAATTTGAAAAAATTAAAAATAAAATCGCCAGTCAGAACTTTCTTCCATAACTTATGGAAACCATTCAATCCTAACTTCAACACAAATATCAAATTCTTTTTTATGCTTATTCTCTGGGTCATTTCACTTGAATTTGGAAGAAGATAACATAAGCACGTGCACCTATCAGATCTTGAGCTAGAAAGGTGTTTCATGTAATAGCTCTTTCACCTATGTTTGATTTTGGCTTAGCTTTGCTTATTCCTAGGAAATGAGGATAGTCACAACTTCCAAATACCGTGTATCTGCTGCCAATGAAACCAAAGGATACAGTCATATTCATACTGTGAGTATGAAAAGCAAAACTATGAATTACCTCAAAAATCCTAAAAACATATAAGTATTTTACCATGGGTGGATTTTTAATTTACAAAATATTATATGATTGTCATAACAAATCTAAATGAACTAGAAATGTATGATATAAATCCCCCAATTCTTACCACTCTTCTGCCCCTATTCATGGTACTATTCATGTTTTCTCCTTTTTCTTCTATCTATCCACTCACTGCGAGTTTTACTGTTTAATTTTTTAAGATTGCATTCTCTGCTATATATAGCTAATGATAATTGAGATGATCCTAAAAAGCCAGGTATTATAGTGCATTCCAGTAATCCCAGCAACTTGGGAAGCTAAGGCAGAAGAATCACAAGTTCAAAGCCAGCCTCAGAAATTTAGTGAGGCCCTGCACAACTTAGCAAGACCCTGTCTCAAAATAAAAGAAACAAGGGATTGGGGTGTAGCTCAGTGGTTAAGTGCCTCTTGGGTCCAATCCCTGATACCAAAAAAAAAAAAAAAATCAAGAAGATCCTAAAAAGCTTTCTGCCATTTTGTATCTTGCTTGTTCCCACAAGTGTATTAAACCTATTCTATTGTGATAATAAAAATAAACATTTTTTATTATTTAGACTTTTTATTTGCTTCCTTTTTTTGGATAAACCATTGTGTCTACTCATATCAGTTTAGCTCATTTTGAATAGTTTGTTTTCAAATTATCTACAAAAATCATTGTTTTCAACCTTTAGGTATATATCTCTGTTGGATATAATCATACAAATGGAAGTATTGGTTAATTGGAATGCACAATTTGAGTCTTGACACTAGTTGTCTGATGTTCCTTCCTAAAACTACACCAGTTTATACTCCCACCAACAGTTGGTATGTACTTCTCCACTTAGCCACTCATATGAGATGTTGCAATCAATTTTACTTTTAACATCAGTGAAGATATTGTCTTGGTGCCACAAAACATTAAATAAATATATAACCTTCATCCCAGTGGTTAGACACAACCAATTGGTTTTATTTCTCAATCACCAATGTTCTCTCTCCTTTAATGTCACTAGCTGTCTAGAACCAATTTTCTTGAAGGTTGCAACAGAAGGAGGGGAGAAATTTTCAAATGTCTTGTTCCAACAGTGACACATATTATTTCCTCTTGCCACCCAGTGGCACCTACCATCTATCCTATCTAATTGTGAAGGTGGGGAAACATAATTATTTTATGGGCCATAATGAAGGAGAGCAATGGTTACAGGTGAGTATGGTAAGTTACTGCTCCTGTTAGTAAGCCTTCCATTAATGTACCTGCAATAATCAACTTATAAAGAGAAAAAAGGCTATTCTGACTCACAGTTCGCCAGGTTTCAGTCCATGATCAGTTGGCCCCGTTGGTTTTGGGGGTCTGTAGCAAGGCAGCCCCTTAGGCTGTGGCATATGACAGAATTGCTCACTTCATAAAAAAGGGAGGGGCAGAAAGAACCTGGGGTCAGGGCATATCTGACTTCCCACTAGGCCCCAGCTCTGAGAGGTCCCACCATCTCCAAAAGACGTCACGCTGGGGAGTAAGCATCTAACACATGGGCCTCTGGGGACATTCTAGATGACAACTATAGAACTGCCTTACTATAATACAATATTTTAAAAACAGCATTTTATATTTTTAGTTTTATTTCTCTCTGATAATCTTTCTACTCTGTCCAAGGTTTTCAAATTAAGCACTTTTTAATTTTTATTATTGATTTATAGGCGCTCATAAAGTACTACTAGTATTAACCTTTCTATGTTTTAGAAATATTTTCTCTCAGGCTTTCTGATCTTAACTCAGTCATAACATTTTTAATAGATGACCTTCCCTATGAAAATCATCAGTTAAATCAGTGACACACTACACCATTTGGGTTCTTTCATTTTTATTAACAAAATCTATTTCAGTCCATTAGACTAGAAAAGACACATGCGTAGAAGTGTCATATTTTATGGGTAAGAGTGAAGATAGTGATACTAACGCTGTAATTGTCTTTTGTAATTGTTTGTCATTCTAAACTATAAATAGCCTTAAAGAGGGGCAAGAAAACCAGGCTGGATATGGTGACGACACAGGTAATCCAAGGGACTGGGGAGGCCAAGGCAGGAAGATTGCAAGTTGGAGGCCAGCCTCAGTAACCTAGAGAACTCCTCAGAAACCTAGCCAGGCCCTATCTCAAACTAAAAAAAATAAAAAGAACTTGGGGTATAGCTCAGTGGTAAAGAACCCCAGGGTTCAATCTCTAGTACCAAAAGAGAAAAAGAAGAAGAAAAAGAAAAATGAAAACTAGGCCTAAAATTCTAGTGAACAAAAATAATATGGTATACATTATAGTTGAAACAAATTGGAGAAAGCTATCAACAGAATCACACTCACTCATTAAAACATATACAAATAAGAAATACACGTTGAGGAAATATGCAAAATTTATAGAATTAGCAAAAGGAGGCAAATCAACAATGAATGTTTAAATATAATAAATCAGACTCGTAGTCCATAAAAATCACGGAAATGTCTAGCAGACCATGTACACTGACTGCAAGGCAAGAGCCTCCCGTTGGCTGCTCTAGTTTTATGCTTCCTGCTGAGAGCAAATGGAAAGTATTTCCACAGGGCTATGTTTGATTGGCTTAGGTGACCTCTAAACACAAGATTTACAAAACTGCTCACTTTCTCTATATGCTTTTCCTTTTTTTCACCCTTCAGAAAAATCGTTTTCTGAAGCAAGAAATAATGGTTCCCTCCCAGGTGATCATTCTAGTCTGTGGCTATTAGAGATGGTCTGAAACTCCCCTTTGCAGCTCCCACAGCAGCTGCCCATATGTGATTCTTCCTCGAGGACTTGTGTAACAAGGCACCATAACAAGGGCATGCCCTCTATTTTGCAGAACCTGAAACAGACATCCTATCAGAGACCACAAATCGTGACAACAGGATAGGATAGGGAATGTACTTCTCATGCTCCTGTAACCATGGCTGTGTTATCACCACTTCCTCCGTGAACCACACTTTGCCAGGCTCCAAATCACATCAGCCATGCACTTCATTTAAGGGTGGAACTTAAGCTTGAAAACCATGCCTGAAAGTGACATTTTAAGCCAGATGTCAAAAGAATTGGGGTTACGCAGTTGTAAGCAAAACAGCAACGCAGTAGCTTTAGGCTTAGGGTAGTAATTTAATTCCATGAGGCTATTCTATTTTTAAATCATCTTTTCCAAGGCATGAAACCAGGATATAAAATTCATAATCCCTGCCTTACTAAGCCCACTGCCTATCATTATTATGTCATTCCGAAAGTATCCTGACATGAAGACAAAAATCTTAGATATAAAAGACTGAGTCCAAAAAATTACTGAGATGACAGCCATAACAAAATGTAATTTAAAATTTCCCACAAATTCAAGCTCACTCTCTTTTTTCTTTTAGTAGTGGTATATATTTATCATTAGTTTTGAAGAACTTTTCTCTTGTGTATATCAGTGCTCCTATGAATTAACTAGATGACCAGTGTTCTCTGAAGACAATGTATGCACCAGAAAAGTGGTAGGACATTCCTGGAGAATTGATCCCTGTCATTACCCACCCTGCCACACCACTGTCCCACTATAGTGAATTTTAAGAACTAAGTGTCATTATTTGTTTACCTAATATTCTCCAAGGTCATAGATTCTATTTACTTCAAGGGTCAAAAGGGGACATAAATAAGTAGAGAGACAGAGGAAATACAATGGGGAGTGCTCAAGTTTAGGATGAACGGTACCAAAGTATACCTGGACTAACTGAAGAGAGCACATTTAAAACAAAACAAAACAAAAAAAAAAGAATGTCAGTTAAATTTTTTTAAACATATGTAAATTTTTAAATTAAATCTGTTAAAATGTGGCTTTCCCAAAGGTAAAGCAAAGAAGTAATGTCACTTTGTATCTCTAGAATCTAGGGTAGTACTAACTAAAAAGTTCTGAGATGACTATTTAATTGAATGGAGGGATAGTCCTTGTGATTGGATGCAACATTCACGTCCCATTTTATGCCCTTCAAAGTGCCTGAAGGAAGACGGGGGCAGCAGGAAGTTTTAAAGTGAGTGTAAGACAAGCTCAGCCCATGAGCATGGCCGTGCCACTGCAAAAGGAAAAGCAGAACATGGGGAATATGGAACCTCTCCCTCTGTACTTCCAAAAATCCCTGGAGAGCCCTTTTATGCTATTGCTCTCTCAGTGTCCTATAACAGCTCAGTTGAGAACATATGCAGTGTTGAAACATCACAGGGTACTCCATAAATAGGTGTGATTTATATCAGTGAAGACTTTTAAAAAATTAAAAAGAATATCAAAGGTATTGAATTTTAAGTGAATGACTTGTTGACCTAAAATAAATGGGATAAGAATTAATAAATTATTTAGGGATACATGAGATGTAAAAAAATACATAGAATTATTACTATATGATGCTGTGGAGATGAAGTATGAACTTCATATAAAAAGGAGACATATTGCTGAAATCCAGTTAAAACACAGTCCACAAAGAATGTAGAGGCCATGTAGTCCTAACTTATTCTTTTAGAGGAAAAATAACTGAGATCCAAAAGATCTGCTTCACAGTTATATAGTATCTCAATCACAGAGCCACAGTTAGAATTGAAATGCTTTGATTCCTAATCCAACATTTGTTCCTGCCATCACATCACACAGTCTCTCTGTCAAAGCAAATCTATCTCAGTAGGCTGTCCCTTTCAATCATGGCAGGTAGATCTTCTGGAACAAAGAAAAGCAAGAAAAGCCCACTCCCTCAGGTACCTGGGGGTGAGGCTGCAGGTAGAAGCAAGGGAAATCTTCCTATGCTTTTATGGAGAATAAAACACCCAAAATGAGTCAGGACACAGCCAATCTATAATAAATTTCATTCTCTTCAAAAGAATAACTCTAATAATTCAACATAGGAAAAAACTATAATTGGCATTAAAAACACTTTAAAATTGTCCACAAAATCTTCTTTATCAAAATTCCAAATTGGGCTAGGATTCATTCAATTTGGCATTTTCAAAATGCACAAAGAGCTGCACTATTGAAAGCATTAGATAAAAACAGAAAGAATTGAGAGATCGAGAGCTCTTGCACAGAAGAAGCCAAATTCCCTACATTTCCCTTAAAACTTTTCTTCAAAGATCTTTTATTTAATGTAAATGCTCATAACTTATTTCTCTTATTTTGAAATTTTTATATAACTTTGCTTACACCCTGCTTCCCTTCCTGCCTGTGATGTGATAGTAAAATATCTAAATCAATCTATCTATCTATCTATCTATCTATCTATATATATATATAGATATAGATACAGATATAGACACACACACACACACACACACACACACATACACACACACACAAAATGCTTGGAAGATCATATACACATATATGTGAAATACTTTGAAAAGCAATGAAATAAGGATATCTTCTTCACAGTATTTCTTCTTTGATTATTTCCTACCTACACCAAAAGTAGCACCCAAGACCCTGCTTTCCAAAATTAGCCTCACATCATCTAGCCTAGCTTCTTACCTATTTATAGATGAAGAATCAGCTGAGCTCATTCCAGCCTCAAGACAATGTCTAAGCATTTCCCTTACCAGATAAAACTGGGTAGTTTCAATAATTAACACAGATATGCTAAGAAAGCAGTGACTGCATGAATCAATTTTTTTCTCCCCTTATAAAGGCTAAGATGTCAAGATCAAGATGTATCTCCAGGTGAAGATCCCTCTAGCTTAGCTCTGCCAGGCACACCTAAACATTATTTGGGTCTTGTTTTACCTCCCCAGCAAGGCAAACATTCTGGGCTAAATATGCCCCAAGACCCCACCTTGGGCAGGAACCTTCACCTTTGTGGTGTTTTAAGTGTGGAGTTCCCTCAATATTCCTATATATTGAAACCCTTATCTCAATATCATGATATTGGAAGGTAGGACCTATGGAAGGCAACTGTGAAGATGTAGGTTTCATGAATGGTATTAATGCCCTAAAAAGAAAAAGGCAGTTAGCTGGCTCTACCATGTGAGTATATAAAGGGGAGTTCACTGTAACTCTGCAGAGGGCCATTACCAGTACCCAATCATGCTGATCTCAAACATTGAGTCTCTTGGCTGCGACAAATGCAGTTCTGTTTATATGGCCACCCAGTCTATGTTAGGTTATTCTCACAGCCAGAACTAAAACTACTTGTACCAAGACCTTCTGAACAGACAGTGCTTGTCTGTTACTCAGGACTGAGTACTGCACTTCCCACTTCAATTGCTATTCATCTGAAACTCAGTCTCAGTTCAGTCATCAAAGCTGCCATTGGAATACTTGCTACTATCACCAAGACCTATACTTACGCCCCAAGTGGAACCATCAGTGTTATAGGGCACGGGCCTTCCTTGGAACTATGGAAATGTGGGGCCCTTCTCCACTTCAAACCCTGATTTGCATCATGCCAGAAAGAGTTCAGATATGATGTGCATGAGTTTATTAGAAGGGACAGGAAAGGGGCAAGGGGAACACTCTTAGTGGAGAGAGTGGCTCCTCTCTAGAAGAGACGGAGAGCACACCTGTCCTGGCCTCAGTTTTAATGAGAGTCTCAGAGAAGTTTCCAGGGGGTCCCGTCCTGGTCCACCATTTGACTTATTACTGACAACAGAGAATCTGAAGGCACTGCCTCCAAAAGAAGATGGTGGGGCACTCACAGTGTTGGAGATTTTGAGGAAATTGAGTCCCCCTGATTTACCCTCAATTGCCTGCCCCTTCATGGGTGTATTACCCTCTGAGTAGCCCTCAGCAAGCTTTGTTGGTGAGGGTCTTGATGTTTCAGTTGTGGGGGGATGGGGAATTGAAATAATTTAGGTGATAAGACAGGGTCCAGGCCACTTGGTATGATGTGATACCATCTTGAAAGTATGGTTCTTCCTATGGGGGTGTAAGGATAGCTGTGAGAGGTTTTGACATTCCAGGCCCCCATCTTCCAGGTGTTTATCAGTTACCCTTCATTGACCTTTTGCTACTCACTCATTCACAGCTGACTAGCTACCTAACAGCAGCAGTCCTGCTCCTTTAGATGATGGGATTGCTCCCTTTCCATCTGCCTCAGAGGCCAAGTGTGGGCCCAAAGTCCAACTCCATCCATTTTCAGAAAAGCACTTGTTCTTCCACATTACCCAAATTAGCCAATCTGTTCTCTCATTTAATAGCAATTTATTGAATGCTTCTATGTGTCGTTCACTGCCTATACCAGAAACAGGACCACAAGCAGGACAGACATTGTCTCATCTCCAGGAAGTTCTCCGTCTTAGAAGTAACTCCTAATATTTTCCAAAGACAAATAATGTTGAATACCCCCCCACACCTGTCCTTCACTTAATGTTCACTTTGTCAGTAAGTCATCCTCCTATTATATCTGGTCTATTTTCTCTAAATTAGACAAGTCATTCATTTTCACAACCTTTACTTTCCTTCCTGAAATGATATTTCCCACCTAAAGAAACATATTTGCCATAAAGAACAACCCTATGGAAAAAGAGTGACCCACCTCACTGGCAAAGTAAAACTGGAACAGGATTCAACACAAATGAAGCTTTTACTGCGGTAGGAGCCCTCTCCAAACTGTCACAAAAGTGCATGCCCAGGGTTACCTGTTCCTGCCTGCACGACTCTCAAACAACAGAGCCCCGCATCCTGCACGCATTTGGGACTCTGTGTGCCACCTTCAGTGACCTGGTACGTGAATGTTTCCCAGACCAAAGAAAAGCGACGTGGTACACTCAACATACACACTCCTCGCACACTCAGGGTGCATGTGCGACTCTGGAGAACCCCTGCTCCAGCCCCCAGTGCACCTGCATACTCTGTCTTAACTTATGATTTTATAGTATACAATACCCACACAATTTTTTTTCCATATAGAGGAGACAAAGGAACTAATATGTTACTGGGAGGTGGGGGGACTAGTAGAGACTATATAAGGCAAAGCCCAGCTGTATTCAGGGCTCAGCCTTTGGATGAGAATCCTGAGAGTCCATGCTGGCACGAAATAAACACTGCTTCCTGTGGAAAGTCCAGGTGCCTGTCTCTCTGTGAGCAAATCCCACAACAATATTAATAAAATTTGCCTGGGAATTTGGCAAGCAGGGAGAACTCACCAGAAGAGAGACTTGGGAGGAAGATGGGAAAGTATGGAGAAACACAGGAAACCAGAAAGAGATGAGCCAGAATGAAAGCACTCCTATACCTTGTAAACTTCCAAGTTCTGTAAGTAAAACAAAGAGAACTCCTCCATTTGTTCTTTGGGTGACGGGGTGGATGGAAATGAGATAAGCTTGGTTAGAACACAGAGGAAACTTGAGTTTCATGAGGAAAATGACAGAAATGTGTCTTTGAGTTCAAAAAGCTGACAGCTATAATGAAAGATGACACACCAATTAAAACCCGAAGACGTAATTCCTGTATCTTGACAATTGTGAGCCTTCAAGTTAAAGCACATTTTCTCAATGGTAGAGGACAAAGGAGTCCTATGTTCCTGTGTTGCTCAGAGAAACAAGAAAGGAACAGATCCAACAAACCACTCAAAGTAGATCTGAAATTAAATAATAATATTAGCAAATAATTTGTTTTAATTTCACTGTTTTTTTTTTGTGGATGCAAGAGATATAACCCAGTAAAACCTCAAGCCATTATAATCCTATGCTTTCCTTTTCAATTAATGTCAGATCTTAAAACTGACTCTATATAACAGAATTTATAACATTTCGCTTTTATAGGTTGAGAGAAAAAGGAAAGCCTGTAGGTAGCTGCAGTTCCAATTTGCATTTCAACACTTTCCCAAGACCTCAGAGGTTATGACAGTGTACAAATGAAACGGGAGGGGGCAACCCAGTAGAAGACAGGGGAAATAATCTCCATATTGCCTCTGGTAACCAATAATTCTAACATATAATGTAGCATTTTCCAATCTCATTTAACTTTAAAGAGCTTGAGAATGTCTCATTTCTTCTGATAGGAACAGATGTGTGTACCATAGACTATCAGAGTCTGAAAATTTGAGGCAACAGCCTCTTCATTCCCACAGGGCTTACACATTCTTTCATTATTTGTTCATACACTTGATAAAAATGTCCAAACGAATGCCATGCCAAATATTGAGTTGCTTCAGTGAAAGGTCATCCCTCCTACCTGTTTCTTAATATCAAGAAGCCCCAAGGGTCCATTCCCTGTGCTTTTCAGAATAAACAAATGTTTTACTATTTCACTACTGAGAATATGCTTGGATACCTTGGTCATTTCCCTCCCCTCAATTCAAGTCTGTGAAGTCCCATCAACTAATAATGCTTGAATAAATACCTCTATCTTTTGTATAAATTCAAACAAAGTGCTTCAAATTGGATTGTTCAAATCAAGTATAGCAGTTTACCAATTCTGAAAAATTAACTTTCATGACTTTTAATATTTTCTTAAAAACAAAAAACAACTATTGGGCCTGGAGTTGTGGCTCAGTGGTAGAGCGCTTGCCTAGCACATGCAAGGCCTGGGGTTCGGTCCTCAGCACCACATAAAAGTAAATAAATAAAACAAAGGTATTTTGTCCATTTATAGCTAAAGAAAAAAATTTTAAACTATCAATCAAGCTTTAAATTATTATTTTAGAATTCCAACTCGTTTTTCATAAGGGTGTTGAATGGGAAAACAAAATATCCACAGAATAGTACAGAACACTTTATCAAGCTAAAATGATGTAAATTCCCTTTTCTCTACCAGACGCCACTCTAAGGAAGTCCAGCACCCTGGATGTCACCATCACAAATCTCCATTTCTTAGAGGAAATTCTACCCACAAACACAACTTCCAAAAATAAGATCTCAGTGTGATGCATGTTTGATGTGAAAAGTAGTATTCTGTGTTTATTCCTTATGTCTGTAATTACTAGTTCTCACCATGAAAAATCCACAAATAAACAAAGGTACTATTTTGACTGTTTACTTGTCTGTTAGGTTATAGGCTTTGGGGTGAGTTTTTGTTTTGTTTGTGTTGGCTTGGGACTTGGGGTTTTTGTTTTTCTTTGTTTGGGGTTTTTTGTTTGTTTGTTTTGTTTTGTTTTGGCTCAGTTACAGAAGAAAACATGAATCAAAAGCCAAAAAAATAACTGTTCTGAATTGCTAGAGTCTTCCCTCTCTATCCTGTTTAACTACCTTGGAATTTGAAATTACTTGTGCTTCTTTTGCCTCTTACTTCTGCTTATGAAGAAATAAGACGTCTTTAACTAAAATGGCAGAAATTCTTAGCATGACACTTTCCTCTCAATCTGTCAGGCACCATTGGCTCTGATTACCTGTATTCAGCTACATCAAACTTGTTTGAAATTTTCAAAGGACCACATAGCATCTTTATCCAATACTTATATCCTGATATTGAAATTTTAGTCACCATAGGAATGGAGATGTAGCACAGATAAAAAGTGCTTGTGTGGCATGCACAGGTCCATCCCTATCGTGGAAAATTGAAAAACAAAAACAAAAACAAAAAATACCATTCAGGGGGATAGTAGAGGATAGGAAAGGCAGCAGAATACAACTGACACTAGTATGGCAATATGTAAATCAATGGATGTGCAACTGATGTGATTCTGCAATCTGTATACGGGGTAAAAATGGGAGTTCATATCCCACTTGAATCAAAGTGTGAAATATGATATATCAAGAACTATGTAATGTTTTGAACAACCAACAATAAAAATTAATAAAAAAATACCATTCATCTCAAAGAAACAAACTATAAACTGTACCAAATCAAACCACCAGAAAAATTCATATTCTAAAGTAATCTATGTGGAATCCCTTCCAAGTGGTCCAGTTGCATAATTGCTGGAAACAAACTTTTCATAAGGTAAGCTGACCCATAAGAGGTCCACAGTGCATCTTGCAAATATTCTTTAACTTCTCCCAAGCACTATTTTAAAAAGAGCTGCAGGTAGCCAAGCATATTATGAGGATTTTAGAGCTTATTTTCTCTGAAGCAAGAAATGAATATGTTCCAGGAGTACTCAGGACTTCAATCAAACTACCACAAATAGGATCATCTCCAAAACATACAAAGTTTTCTCCTTTTCAGTGTGGTGGGGAGGGTGGATCTAATAAATGTTATAGAACCAACTTGAGAAACTTTCATATTATCCCTGGAATCTTTCTAATAAAGCTATTTTATTTGGGAAAAATTTCACTGAGGTGCGGCTACAGATCACGTTCCTTTCTTGAATATTACACACTACTACTACCCATAGGAAAAAAAAACTCTAGTGATTTCTAATCCAACAGGTTTGTGCCAAAAATGAAATAAAGTGGGCGTGTTGCAAAATTCTATCATCTGCTATACTAATAACATTTTATGAAACCCTTCTGTTAATAAATAGCTTTATTCTGGTTATTTGATCATCAAGCATAAATTCACATCTAGAAAAAAATTAGATGAACTAAATTAATTTACTGAGTGCTTAAAATTTTGAAACAACTATAAATCACTTACAACTGAAATCTGTCATAACCTCATGTTGCAGAATGAGACCTGCTGTGGATTAAAACCAGGTTTCTAACCACTTGAGAAAAGATATATACCAAACTCATTTGAAAAACACATGGAAATATAACGTTGAGCTGCATGTATAATAACTTTTCATGTAGATTTATGAGCCAGCTAGCAGATGGGAATAATAACATTTCAAGTATCATCCTTGAGAGTATTCAGTTGTCCCACCCATTGATACAGTAGCAATGTAGTCTATATTGTAAAACAACTCCAAACTAATTATTAAAAATTTTGAACACTCAACAAAATTAATTTTAACATGTAAGCATTTAAAACAATGTGTAACTTTATGCCAATTTAACATTCTCCAGCAATGTCAGAGAGAAATCCTTATGACTCTGGCCCTGCCTGTCATCCGCTGCTTCAGAGAAGTCTTCCAACCCACTCAATTTCCCTATTTTCCTTAATATCTTTCTTTACTGCCTCTTCTTGAATAATAGCCTAGTACCTAACCTCAGCTCTTGAACCACAATGTTCTGTCTTTTTGGAACGCCTCACTTGCTTCTACTTAGGAAGCTATTGAGGTCCTTTTTAAAATATAAAACTTACTCAAAATTCCATGACCACCCAAGGCTGAGAAGATCATTTCTTTCTCTTCAGTCCCATCGCATTTATTATCCTTGTACCAGAAAGGAACAGCAGACCTACACTACCTGTTGTTTATTCCCCATTTTTGTATAGAATAAATTCATTCCTCATCTTTTATGTTTAAGTTCCCTGAGCATAAGCTTCATGTCTTTAACTTCACTCAGTTCTCTGTGTTACATTGCTGTTTCACATTAAACATACTGGTTTTATTTGAGTAACAATACATCTCTAATAAAATACGGAACCTGGTGCTTTTGTACAGAAATTGAAGCAAAACTACTTTTTTGACAAAAACGTCAATAAATCTGTTTTGCTAATACATCGTTGCTTCTGTGAGTCCAGCAAAATAATGTGTCATAAGGCTCTATTTGTTTGATATACTATGTCTTTGAAGAAAGTATCAAATAGGTGTGCCTCATGTTGGGACAATCTTTTGGAAAATGACACTAAGAAAACCTCTAAATGAATTGGAGAAGGATTGAAGTACAACGTTAGAACTCACACACTGCTGGGCACACAACTAAAGAGAAAAGTCTTTTAAAAGAAAAGGAAAAATCTCAAAAAATAATTAATGCCAAATTTCATTAGAGTACAAGAAAAGTGTTTTTAATTTCTTAGAAGACTGAAAGTAACAAAAATTAGTAACCAAGATATATCTATGGAAGACAGTAAAATATACAATTTACACAATTTTAAATCTGAAAATTGTTCTTGATGGACAAGAAAAAGCAAGTACACAATTCTACTACAAGACAATTTTGAGGCAACATTGATTGTACAGGAAAGGGGAAATCTACTATCTGTATTGGTAACAAATATGATTTATATTTATATATAAATAAGAAGAAAGGAACTAATGTAGCTATTTTCCTCATCTTTATTAATGTGAATACTTATATTACTGAAGTTGTAGTATATCCAAAATACTTTGCCTCAGATTTCATGCAGATTATCTCATTTTATTTTTCCTAAAATTTGGGGGAAATATTACAATCATTTGTCCTATTTATACATAGCAAAACCAAAACCCAAATAGTGGAACTGGATTAAATTGCACTTTGCACTACAACACTCATGTCCAACCACCAAGCTTTAGGCAAGAATGACATTTTTTTTTTAACTAAGAGTTAAAAATGGATGATTCTGGTTATAAAACAACATCATTCAGGAGCTGAGATTACCATTGAATGTATCGGTATCCTAATGCACTTTTTATCAATTTAACTGCTTAGTATATTTTCATCCAAACAAAACAGTTCTATATTTACTTTCAGCAGCTTACGGAATGAGATAGCCTGTAACAGTAATGGAGTGTTTCATTTATAAAATTAATACTTAGTGGAGTCATTCGAGTTTTGATTTGGCCAAGAAACATTTTATTTTATTGTTGATGCATGATCCGTAACCACCTGTTCTCAGAGGAGTTTTATATTAACAGTTGCTTACAGACAGGAAAAGTGGGGGAAAGGAACTTAGTGCTACATCCTAAGAGTGGAAAAGATGAGCTACAAGCTTCAAGCTGTTGTTGAGATGGTAGAAAGATAGAGGCTCTGAAAGGGAGATGGAGACACAAATCCATATAGAGTCTACATTAGTTTTTTTCCTGTATAAAAATCCACAGGAATTGATTCCTCAATTAAAAAAAAAACTAGATAAATGCAATGACAAGTTTTATTATTCCTTTAATTTTCAGGAATTCACTGTCATAGAAAAGAAAATATATTGAAATATTTTGAAGTAAACATCATTGATAAACATCAATTTTTTAACAATACTGATCATTACATTGTGTCAGACTTCTCTTGCTCACATGAGAGAACTTAACAAACTTTAGCCCAATAAGTGAAAAGTTATTCTAAATTTCTTTAAACTCCATCAAAATGATACCTTTGTCTGACATTTCCTAAGTTACATATTTCCTTATCAGCATCTTAGTCTATTACTTCTCTTTACATATAAATGGGACAAGAAGCTTATGTTTTGTAAAATGTCAAGGAGATGTTCTCATCACAATGTTAACATCAGCCAAAATTTTGTAAATGGAACACATATCTTCTTTTCTTTCCTGTTAGCCACTATACATTTTAAGAGAGTGGTACAGAAAATGCGAATACCAAATTAAGGCCAATTTCAGGAAAAGGAATTGTGTAAACAGGTTGTGATGATAACTCCTAAAATTTGGCAGAGTGTTCAGAAGACTTTGAACAGTTGATGCTTTGTTTTTCATTCAAAGGGTGCTTAATTATGATTCGCACACCCAGACACCTAGGAAGTTGAAGTCACTGTATATTTTGATATTGAAAATAAAAAAATAGACTTGCCTCACTTGAAAATACTTTGAAAAGATTGAAATATTATATGCTGCAAAACTTTAATTTTTAAGAAGAAAAATAAAGCAAAGACCTGAAATAGCAGAATAGGAAGAATTTTATATTGAAAGCTGTGGGACCTCTAGGACTTGCTTAGAAATGTGTATTATCTCACTCTTTCTCTAAAATGTGTATTGTGTACACTCTTTCTGGGTATAGTGGCACATACCTGTAATCCCAGCAATTTGCACAGCTGAGGCAGGAGGATATCAAGTTCAAGGCCAGCCTCAGCAACTTAGTGAGGCCCTAAGCAATTTAAGTGATACTATCTCAAAATACAAAATAAAATTTGATAAAAGGATTGGGGATGTAGCTCAGAGGTAAAGCACCCCTGGTTTCAATCCTCATTACCTAAATAAAAGAATATTTTAAAAGTTGAATGAAATTAAATGATTGAACTGTTATCTGTGAATTACCTTCAACATCTAAAATGACATAATTATAAGAAAATAATTTTTGATATAAGTATCTTTGCAGAAAGAGGATTTATCTTATAAATTTGAGAGTTGACAGAAATAGTAGGGAAATGACATTCTAGATAGGGGAAATATTCATTTAAATATGAACACAGCAGATAGAAACAACCAAATAAATATTGGAATTTTAAAAATGATCCTTAACACCACTTTTAGTAATTATCTTTTCCAATAAGAAATATTTTCTTGCATATTACTAAAGTAACTAAAACAAAATATTATTTGTTCAACAAATATTTATCAAACTCCTACTTTGCTGCAAAGTTGGTGCTAGGCTATTATTGTAGCTCCTGGAGACATAGTCGTAAAATTATGAACGTCCCTGTCATCAGGAACCTCAGATTCTAACCCGCATACACATTCCAGCTACAGCATGGTTAACTTTCAGAAAGATAAGTGCATTCAACCAAAGAATTAACTAATACTGAGCAGTACTTCTAGATTCACATAATCCTTCATGAAAAATCCCTTTTCCTCTTCTTTCCAATTTCTTGAACATCAAGACTCTTCCTCTAAACATAAACATTTCACTCTTAATTCTATATTTCAACTCATCCCATTTTCCAGAACAGATGAATTTTTATTTGTTCCTTCCCTTTGTCCTATTTTCAGATCTTCTTTTGGAATAATGAATGTATTATTTTTGTCAAAGTGATGCAATATCACATCTTCCATCTCAAGCTTCTTATTTTGATTCAACTATTGCATAACTGGACTTTTCCCAAAAATATTTATTAGAGATATATTTCTTGAGTGGTTTCACATTTCAGAATGTGCCTTGATATTTGAGCCAGAAGCTAATTGCCTCCAATATTCCATAGTGATACATTTTTCCCACGATATTTTATTGTCATTCATTTAACAAGTATTTATGGAGCATGTTTTATGTGTCATGAACTACTTCGGGTGCTGTATATACAGCAGTGAAGAAGTCAGATTTGAGGTTTAAACTTATCTAATTCCTCCTCTCATGGATCTGACCTTACTGATCTGTATACACCTTCTCTTTTGGCATTGATGGTTATTTTGAAGATATCTGAGATAAAGTAAAATTTTCCTTTTTCAAGGCTCTTGCCTTATTCAAACTGATTGCCTGAATAATTACATTTTCATTCTTCTACAATTACATAGCTTTACTGAGATAATTTCAGTGTGTTCCCCTTCAATTTGCAGGATGTGTCATCTCTTCTTTTTCAGGGAAATTTTTCTGTGCTGTATCATTTTGTATTTTCCCCCTTTATGTGGGTTATGTATTTCAGAAACACTAATTCTTTTTATGTCAGATTATCTCATCTGTCTTCCCTATTATAGTCTCCTTGGGTTTTAATCTTTTTATGTTTTCCCTCTCCTTTTGCTCTGATTATTTCACTCTTTTCTTCCATTTCAACAATTTAATGTTCAGCTTG
Organism: Callospermophilus lateralis; assembly: GCF_048772815.1. NCBI lineage: Eukaryota > Metazoa > Chordata > Mammalia > Rodentia > Sciuridae > Callospermophilus > Callospermophilus lateralis. Next base: position 19,951,918 of record NC_135308.1, on the reverse strand, counting down.
ACCTCCTTTCTTCTTTGCAATTTCATAATATCTGTAGGCTGCTGTTTTGGCAGTATGATATTTTGTCTGATCATTTCTTGTTACATTGCTCCTTTCTAACTTGGGAAGTTTTGTCTAAAAACTTTAATGGTTGTTATAGGCTGAGGCAAAATTTTACGTCTTATAAGACTCCATTTCCAGATACTCTAACAACTGTTAGTCTTCTCTGGCTGCAACAGTTTTAAGAAAAAGTATCAGGTTATATGTATTGAAAGACAAAAGGGAGAGTCAAAGTAAAGCTCTTTAATAACTGTTAGCATTTAGGGACTCAGCTCCCGAGCTCTCCTACTAAACAATACATCCAGGAGAGATGCATCCTATTCCCAGGATAGAGAATATCCTTGCAATTTGTGGGGCTCCTCTCTTGCATCTCTGAAGCAAGCATTTCTATATAAAAGTAATCTCTACTTCTATATAAAAAGACAGTCCTACTTTTACATATTTTCATATCCCCTACCACTACAAACTAATATTTTTACTAACAGATGAGGTATTAGATAAGTACAAATCTCAAAACTGCTTCTGTCTGAGTGAGAACAGTTATTGACAATGCTTTTATCAAGTTATCACAACTGCCTGGCTCAGAAGTGATAATGAGGTGAGAAAATATTCAAATTTCCTGCAACTATCTATCTTGCTTTGTCAATGCTATAGATCATGGATTAATGCCTTTATCTAAATTGGGACCCTTAGCAATGAGACCAGGAATGCTCAAGCAGAATTAAAAAAAAAAAAAAAAAAAGAGTAGAACATAAATTAAAACTTACCTACAACGTATTTCTTCCTACCTACCAAGTTATGATTTGAAGATGCATAGGAAAGCAACTTCACAGAGTATAAAACATGATTCTGAGCTGCAAATCAGTACATCTGGTATCTGTGTTGTATTTCAAGTGTCAACCACAACAATGACCAAAAAAAAAAAAAAAAAAAAAAAAAAACCTCTAGAAGATATACAGATGCAGTACATAGGGTTTTGTTTGAATGCCACCTGGAAGCCCACCATTCTTTTACCATATTCTGTGAGTTACTTAAAGACAAAGAAAATGCTAATGAATGTGAGACACACAAGACCAACTCAAGGGAAAGCAGCTACTGGGAACTATCATAACTGATAGTAAGGAAAGTCTTTGAGAGTTGCTGGCTTTCTTCAGTAGACTTTGGAGCTGGAGGAAAAGCAACAGCCAATATTTGAAACAGTACAAACAAAAATACTTCAAAAAAAAAAAAAAAAAAGAAGAAAGAAAGACAAAAAAAACTTATTCTAAAGAGCTTCTAGGACAGCTGGTATTTTCAGGACTTTGGAACTCTGGGTCTCAACCCAGCTGTAGAGATTTTGATTTTTAACTCATCCACTATATCTATATTATAGAACATCCCCTAGAAAAATAAAGCGACTTTGAAATAAAGGACCCCATGAAATAAATTTGCAGACAGTCCATCCTTGTGTCAGTGTGAGATAGACATTGGAAGCAAATGCACCTCAATCCCCTCGGTTTTCAAAACAAGACGTCATGTCTGTCTCCAGTTCATCTAGAATTTAAATCCTATGGGTACTTCCCCAATCTCCAGGGGTAGAAGAGCTGCACTGCAGGCTCTTGTCAGAACATTCAACAACCATGAGTAAACGGAGATGCAGGACTTGCTCCAGGCTTACTTAAGAAGGCTGATATATGACAGGTGCAGTCTAAGAACATGTTAACTCTTTACTCCTCAAACTTCTCCAAACTCCTCCTCCGTGTTAAGTAAAATGTCAGGTTATAGAAGGAAAGAAGATCTGGATCAGATTCCCTGTAATTCTTATAGAAACAATAGAGTGAGCTCTCTTACCCAGAGTATAATTTAAGGAACTTCCATATGAAGAAGAATTAATTATATATACATTCCACACAGCTTATCTTAATTAACATAAACTAGATACAGCAGTCAACCAATAAGGAATCTCCACACTTAATGGCTCGCTGGCCTTACTTCACAAACCACTCCCTCTGGCAAAATGCCGGGCGCCATTTTGACTTTTTTACAGACCCTAACATTTGGCAAAATGCCAGGCGCCATCTTGACTTGTTTACAGACCTTAACATTAATCTTTATTTCATAAGGCTGAATTGAAGATGCAAGATCACTTTCATTAAAATAGTTACATTATTCTTACAATCAAAGGTCAACAAAATATTTGTTGCTCTAGATTAGGTTCAATATTGCTGAGTGTAATATTCGGTGGCACCACAGACCAGATTCAAATTTCAGGTCTTCTACTTAGTGGTTGTGTGATATTAACCATGTGACCTCACAAGTGAGACCAGGAAAATCATAGTACTAGCCTACTAGAGGAAGGGTTAAATAAGGTAATCTTCATAAAGATCTCAGATAATGGTCACATTATTGAGATTTTGCAAATGATCAAATAAGAGATGACTGTAGCAAAAGAGGTAGGGATAAGTGTACAGATTCGAAAAACTTAGAAGGTGATAGTGATAGAACTTGGAAATGAGTTGTGCATGGAATGTAAAGAGGATTTCTCACATGGTACTTAGATTCAGCTTACATACATAGAAGAGAGGTGACATACATAATTGATGAAGACAACATACTTTAAAGGAGAAACACATTTACAGGGCAAGATCCTGATTTCCATTTAGACTGATTGAATTGGATATGACTTTGAAATAGCTAGTTAGTTGCTTGATATCAGATCTGGAACATCATAAGGTAATCTGAGCTGGCTGTGTTAATGTGAAAGTTGACTGTTCCAGTTAAGGATGGGAAACTAGCGAGGTGGTCTCAGATGAAAATGAATTTAGGACTGAGAACCAAGGAATTCCCAAAAGCATTATAACATTATCATACTAATTCATATTTTAATGAAAATGAATATACCCATCTAATATTTATTTAAGTCAATTCAAAAATTCATGTTAATAGAAACTAAGAATGGTGAACATAGATAACCAAAACTAAATGAAACAAGGAAAAAGCTGTTATCAAATAGCTTTAACATAACATTTTAAAATAATTTCATATTCTATTGAGAAATTAAATTTACTTGATGGTTAACTTTTGTAATATTAAGATATTACTGACATTCTCCCATATTCTAAGTGATTTCACAATTTGACGTGTCTGTAATGACAGAATAATCTACCTATTCCAGTTGATCTAGACTTTGTTAATTATGTCCAAATACAAAATTTTAATATAAATTTGACTTTATTAATACTTTTCTCAAGCTTACTTTATATACACATGTTCACTAATCTTTAATTGGTTAATGACCATTAGATTCACACAGATATGGCTCTTCAGTGCATGAAAGTCCTCAACAACAACAAAAAAATGATTCTATATTAAATGAACATCATAGGTAGAAAAGCTACATTATATTCTGTGAAAGGATGTTGAATACAGAATGATAGTGATGGACTGTATCTTTTTTTTCAGATGTACCAGTTTTTCATTTTCATAAATGCAGAATATAATAGTATTTATCTTTTGGTATTATTCTGAGGATTAAAAGACTTAGTGTAACTGAAGATCTTAAAATAGCCTGGAACATGGGAAGAGTTTAATCAATATTGTATGAAATTATATAATGGAGGATTTGGGTTCACTTTTCACTAAACTAATGAGTACTTTTAAGGAAATAATATTTTTAAAAAATTTATTCACTTAGAAATTAATTTTAAAAAGAAAAAATAGTCAAGAAAAAAATCGACTCCAACACACTATTAGTTAGACATAGACCTGATCTTTTCTAAATTATTAAATTAAATTATCATGAGAAATTTACACAAAATTTAAAATGTTTGGACAATTCAAAGTAATGCGTGATCATTATTTACATGATAATTGCTTGATAAAGAAAATAGCTGTAACAGCTGCTTTGTAGGGATAACTTATCTTTTATATATACATCAATGATTGATTGATAGAAACATACATAGATAGATAAAGTGATATTTCCCTAAAGACAACCAGCTATTGTTTGTATATACCACAGTTTTTTTATCCATTCATCTATTGAAGGGCATTGAGGTTGCTTCCACAGTTTAGCTCTTGTGAATTGAGCTGCAATAAATCCAGAGTGGTTGCACCAATTTGTAGTCCCACCAGCAATGAATGAGTGTGCCTTTCCCCTACATCCTCACCAACACTTCTTGTTGTTGTTTGCATTCTTGATAATTGCCATTCTGACAGGCATAAGATGACTCCTTAGAGTAGGGGTACAGGGGCAGGAAAGATGGTGGAATGAGATGGACATCATTACACTAGGTACCTGTATGACTGCATATATGGTGTGATGCTATATCGTGTATAATCAGAGAAGTGAAAAGTTGTGCTGCAATTGTGTACAATGAATCAAAATGCATTCTGCTGTCATATAAACCTAATTAAAATAATTTTTTAAGATAACAGCTATTTTCATAGGGATGACTGAAGAAACTTGAACAATGACTATATAAGATCATTGTATCAACATTATATTTTCTGAATGATATAATTCTGCTTGATCTTTGTGTTAGAAGGCCTTTTCGATATATCAGGAGATAAATGCTAAGTTAATAAGAAATAAAGTACTATAATAGGTGTAACTCACTAGGGAATTCCTCATATACATGTGCAAAGACAGAGAAATTGAATGTGGTAAAATATTAATATTAAATGAATCTAAAAATAAAGCAAAATAAGACTTAATACAAAGAACAGCACAATTAACTTCCCAAAACTATATCAACATTACTTATTATGCCCATTACTTATTTGTATTAAAACTTCTAAAATATTTTTTCCATGACCATATCTTGGTTTTTAGAATGTAAAATTTTTCTGTGCATACATTACAATACAAACAATACATCTTAAGAAATAATAGTTTTTGTTATTTACCATTTACTGTATCAGTAACTATTTGAAAGAGATTGGTTTAGGATTTCATCAGTACACAAAAATCTAGATTATGTCAATGCACACAGCTGATGTTTTGCCCAAATACCCTTGAATTTATTTTAACCACTTTGTTAGCCCTTCTTATTGCTTCTGTGAGCCTTTATTTCCAGAATCCTAGACCTGTAACTATCTTCTAAGGACAGGCCTGGGGCTGTGGACCTGTTTTTCTCACAAGTAATTCAGAAAATCCAGAACCAGAGTGCTTAGAGTAAACCCTCAACACTACCACCCTCAGATGGCTCCTCAGTTAATGACTAAGCAACAAACCTTCGAACATCCAAATCCCTTGATTCAGCAAAAACCACTCTGAAATATAATTTATTTTCCACATTTTGCCTGAAAACTTACCTACTGACTAATTTCTACCCATTTCTTGTTCAACCACTCCTGCTCTTTCCCAGGCTTTTCCTGGGGACACTTTGTTAATACCACACTTGTATTCAAATATTTCTCTAAAGTTCTGCCTTAATCTAAGATAAATATTTCCTTTCAGAATTTAACTTTTGGTACTTTAGTACTAAAACGATCATTTTACCTATTCCCTAAATTGACTGTAAGTTAGTATTTTTCCCAAGATGACAATTTTTTCAAAAGAGAGTGTATGTGTGCAGAGTATGTATGTGTACATATATATATATATATGTACACATATAGATACATATGTATATGTTTATAAATAAAAGAATTTGTATATGTATTATATACACATCTATATAGATGTATATATTCACACAAACAAAGATATATGTATATATATTTGGACCTCTATTCTTCCATCTTAAATTACATTTAATAAAATATTGCTTTCCAAGGAAACATATTTCATTCAATTCAAAATCCTTAGGATCAAAAAAGTTCTCGAAAGGGCAGATAGCCTACTATGGTGGTGCATTCTTGTAATTCCAACAACTCTGGAGCTGAGGCAGGAAGACCACAACTTCAAGGCTCAGCAACTTAGTGAGAAACTGTCTCAAAATAAAAAAATAAAAGAAAAGGGCTGGGGACATAGCACATGGTAGAGCACCCCTGTTTTCAATCCCCAGTATCATAGAAACAAACAACAACAAAGATGGAAATTAATGAACTTAAAATAAAACATATAGTAAAAGTTTAAGTAGGTTTTATTTACCTACAAATTTTACAGATTTCATATCTCAGAGAAATACTTTTGCTCTCAATACTCTATTCTATCCTTGCCACAACAAGACCATTATCCCCTGGTTATACTGTATTAACTCTCCCCTCAACCCACTCCTCCTCTCTTCCCAGCGTAGATATTTTGTATTACTGCATATACATGTACCCACATGCATCCAGATACTTTATACACATTTATATGTTATATATTCATATTCCTTTTATTATAATTTATTTGTACTGATTTTAATGAAGCATTTGCTTAGCTTTAATAGCATAATACATATTTGTAGTCTAGCATTATATTTTTGTCCCCCAAATTTGAAGCCACTTATATTAAGAAAAGATGTAACTATTTTTCTGTCTCTAAGATATTGATTTTTATTATACTTAATTCAAAAAACAATGCTGCTTACAGACATAGAATAAAGAAAAATAAAAGAGCAATTGAGCAAAAGAAAATGGAATAAAGAGGAAGAAATATAAAATGGAGAGGAAATAATTTTATTATAGAGAAAACAAATGCATCTTGAGCACCAGGGTGAAAACTATTGTGAAACACATAATTTCTCCTGTGACATAAGTTTTAAGAGATTGTTTATCTAATAATAAGTATGTATGTACTAATACCTATTAATAAATAATATTATCATTTTCTATTAATTAAATTGGCATGACTCAAGAAAAGAGACTGTGGCAGTTATCAAGAAAACAGACAACAATAAATATTGGTGAGAATGTGGGGGGAAAGGCACACTCATTTATTGCTGGTGGGACTGCAAATTGGTATAACCAATCTGGAAAGCAGTATGGAGATTCCTCAGAAAACTTTGAGTGGAACCAACATTTGACCCAGCTATGCCACTCCTTGATCTATATCCAAAGGACTTAAAATCAGCATACTATAGTAATTCAGCCACATCAATATTTATTGCAACTCAATTCACAATAGCTAAACTATGGAAGAAACCTAGATGCCCTTCAATAGATGAATGGATAAAGAAACTCTGGTATACATACACAATGGAATACTATTCAGCATTAAAAGAGAATAAAATTATGATTTGCAGGTAAATGGATGGAGTTGGAGAATAACATGGTAAGTGAAGTAAGCCAATCCCAAAAACACAAAGGCCAAATGTTCTGATAAGTGGACACTGATCCGTAATTGGGGGGGACAAGGGAAAAATGAAGAAACTTTGATGGGACAATTGGGAGGGAGGGTAGAGATGGGGAATGAGGGCAGGAAAGATGGTGGGATGAGATGGACATCATTACCCTAGGTACATGTGTGAGTGCATATATGGTATGATGCTACATCATGTACAACCAGAGAAGTAAAAATTTGTACTGAATTTGTGTACAATGAATAAAATGCATTCTGCTGTCATATATACCTAATTAAAATAAAATCTAAAAAACAAAGAAAGAAAAGAGACTGTGGAATGGAATAAGAGCTTTTAGAAATCATACTGATAAATAAGTTGTCATCTCACACCTAAGACTGAAAAACATCTGTCTCTTAACCCAGCGAGGTAAAAGTTGTAGATTGTCTAAAATGAAATATTTAACCACTTTTAAGTAAATACGAGTTCATAATATCCAACCCTAAAAGAACATAGTATTTGAACAAAAGTATTTGTCACAATAATTTTATAAATTATTCTAAATATGTTTAAATTATTTGAAAAAGAAAATTTGACTTAAAGTTGATTTAAACAGATTTTCTATTTACTCCATTTCAAGAATTAAATGGAGTAAAAAAAAAAAAAAATCATCAGTAGAAGATTGCAGAAATGTGAGGCAACTGGGAAGTGGAGAAGAAGAAATCTCCTGAAAAGGGATCCCAGTCTGTGTCCTCTCTCCACTTCCTGTTGCCCTCAGCTGTTTTAGTCTTGGCTCTGATACTTTTCAAGGTTAAGTTGCTTCCTTGCTATAGTAATTTCCAGGTTTTTTTTTTTTTTTTAAAAAAAAAAAGCTTTTTGCAATATTAAGAACAGCTGGACTGAAATTGTCTTATAACCAGAAACAGCACTTCGCTGCAAATTGTGTGATAACAAATGCAGTGTTTCTCTCTCTCTTTGGCTCAGAAACATTATAAGAAGCATAAGAAAAGGTGGAAGGAAGCTAGAAAACACAGAAACTTGGCCTTAGCCCTATTCTAGATGGCAACAACATGTGTTTACTACAAGAAACTCTCTTTTTTTTTTTTTATGAACTCTGAGACTCAAATAGAAGGGAAATTAAAACCCTTTCTTTTGACATTTTCCAGGTTCAATATGTCGTAAACATCTATAATCAGTAGACTGGCTAAAGCTATGCTTTCAAATCTTTTAAAAACTTTCTTTCCATGATTTTTGTTTTTCCTGAAATTGTGTCAGAAAATGTGCTACCATCAGGTAAATTTCAGTTGAAATACAATTAATGCCCCAGTTGAAATTGAAAGACATATGTCAATTACTGAAAGTAAACGTAACAATTTTAAATCTAACAGTTTTTTTTATAATTTTGAAGGTACTTTTAAAAATTCAAGGTGAAATTGAATTATGCAAAGTCACAATTTAAAAACAAATATGTTACTAATTTTACAAAACATGTAACAAATACTTTAATTTATGCATGTTGTTTGCAAATCTTTGAAAATCTTTTCTTAAATGATTTTAAAAAGAAAAAAATTGAGGCTAAATTGAAAGGGAGGATAAGAGCAATATTTAGTAAGAGAAATACAGTTAAAGTAGAGGGTTATATAATGTTTATAAATATCATTTTTCCTTTAATTTATTATTATATGTATATAAATATATATATTTAAAACAGGTAAATCATTATTGACAAGTTTTTTCATAGAAGAGAAAATAATTTGGGGGAACATACTATTTGTGTCCTAAGTACTTTTGATTAATGTGTAAAATGGTTAGCATAGCAAATTGAAAATAATAACAGAAAACCACTAATTTCATGTTGTTCTTTCCTATGAAAATAAAAAACACATGACAATGAAAATTAAGTGGAGAACAGGATCACATGAATTAAAGATGTTAGATGCTATGGTAGGCAGCATCTAAGGTAACTTAAATGATTCCTGTTTGGTGCAAAACTTTCCTGACTGTGGGCTGGACCAAGCAATTAAACTTCTAGAGAACAGAATATGGCAAGTGATAAAATGTTGCTTCTGAGGTTTGGTTATTAAAAGGCTCTATTACATACCTTGATGGTACCCTCAGTCTCTTGTTCACTCTCTGAAAGAAGCTGGTTGACATGTTGTGAGCTTTCCTGTGATAAGACACATGTGTGAGGAACTGAGGGCGGACTGAGGGCTGGCCAATAGACAGCCAACAACACCAGAATGCTGCCAAAGCCCATAAATAAATGAGTCTGGAAGTGATCTCTCTCACAGTCAAACTTTCGGGTGAGATCACAACCCCAGTGGACATCTTGATTGAAGCTTTCGAGAGACCTTGAGGTAGAGGCTTGCAGATGGTTTTGCCTGACTCCTGATCCATGTCAATTATTAGAAAATTAATATTTGTTATTTCAAGCTGCTTCCCTTTAAGGTAGCTTGTTACATGGCAATCGATAACTAATACCTGCCAACTACAAATGTCCTGAATATGGTGCATAATAATTGGTGATCATCTATTCCCATTTATTTTCACAAACCTGAATACTGCCGGGAATGCAAAATTAAAACTACATTTCCCAAGATGCTTTGCAAGTTTTTTTTTAATTACATACTGCTAATTAGAAACAATTGTGTGAATTGGGGAATGCAAAAAGGAGGTAGAAGCCACTTTCCTGCTACTGTTTTACACCAGCAGCTTGGTCATGATTGTATCATGACTTTTTGCAACAATGCATCATCGGTTCTCCAGGTTCAAAAGGGTCAAGTGGCACTAATGGCTATGGGAGTTCCTTTGTATCTGCAATGGTCAAGTGTTCTTGAACTGGAACATCAATGGGTAGACTTCTGGTTTCCCAAATTGCAGACTGTGGCACAGGTAGTGGTTTTCTTATGAGGTCAAGTTTGTTTTTGTTTTTTTTTGATCCCAGGGAAATTATATCAACAGAACAGTTAGGAGCCACGCCTTCTTTCCTCTCAAAATCACATTAATTAGTGCTCTTTCTGTTTAACATATGCAACATGTTTCCAGTTCCTGAACTGAATGCAGATGAATGCTTAATCACACTAGGTGCTTTACTTCTTCTTCTTTTTGTTCAACAGCTATGTGTGGCTTCACAGTTTATTTGAGTTTATCAGAATGATACATGAATCAGGCAGCATTCAGAACCAGAAAGGGCTCAGAGAGTCCTGTCCAGCAAAATGAACAGTGAGCTTTCAAAAGTGATATGAGAAAAAAGTAGAGAAATCATCGTTTTGGTGACATCAGTTGACCCATTTTTAGATTTTTAATTATAAATTGACAAATTATTGTCATGTGCATTTAAGGAATATTATGGTCTGTGTCTGCATTGTTTACCAAAATCTTATATGTTAGCTAATGTAGCAATGTTCAGAGTCGAAATGATTGGGTTCTGAGAGCTCTGACATTTTATTAGATTAATCATTTGATGGATGAATAATTTGAATGGACTTAGTGGGAAGTGATGAAAATTATAAACAACTTGGGTGTAGCTGAAAAAAGCAGGGTACTGGGAGCATGACCTTTCGTACAATGTCTGTCCCTGGCCTCTTACTCACTCTGCTTCCTTACTGGCAGAAGGTGAGCTGCTTTCCTTGACCCTGCCCTTCCACCATGAGGTCTCTGCCTTTGAGGCATGCTAACCATGAGTTTAAGACCAAAGACCAAACCTCTGAAGCTGTGAGCAAAATAAATCTTTCATCCTCAAAGTTGTTCTTATCAGATATTTTGGTCACAGTGACAAAAAGCTGACTAATACATGGGGCAAAATATGATGTTATGATTTATGAATACAATGTGAAATAATCAAATTGAACTAATTAACATACTCTAAGACATTATTGTCTAAGCTCTAAGTCAGCATTTTTGTGATTGGAACATTTGAAATTTACTCTCTTAGCAATTGTAAAATGTAAATTAGTAATTATATGCACAGTATACAATGTATCTCAAAAAGAAACCATATTTTTCCTGGATAATTGAGTCTTAAGCCATTTGATCATGATCTCCCGTTTGGCCCACATCCTAGCTTCCAATAACTGCTCTTCTCTTTTTTTAGTTAAATTGTTTTAGATTCCGTGTAAAAGTGAGAACATATAGTATTTGTCTCCCTGTATCTGCCTTATTTCACTTAGCATAATGGTTTCCCCGTTCCACTTATGTTGTCACAAATAAGACTTTTTTCTTTTTAAAATCTGAATAATATTCCATTGTATATATGGTAGTTTCTACTTCCATCCATCTGTTGATAGATACTTGGAGGTTGATTCTACAGCAGGGTTCTTATAAATAATGTTGCAATGATGGCATACCATCTTCAAATATTTGGGGTAAATACTCAGTAATGGGATTGGTTAATTATATAACAGCTCTATTTTTAATTTTTGAGGACCCTTGAAACATTTTTCCCCATAATGGCTATACTAATTTACATTCCCACTAATGGTGCACAAACGTTCCCTTTTCTCCACATCTTTCATCAATTGTTATCTTTTCTCTTTGTCATAATTTTCATTCTTACAGGAAAGAGGTAATAGCTCATTGTGGTTTTAAATTGTATTTCTCTAATTATATATCTCAAATTAGGCATAAAAGTAATATATCTCAACATAGTGAAATTCACATATAAAAAGCCACAACTAACAATATACTCATATGTGAAAAATAGAAGCCCTTTCCTCTGAGATTTGGAATAAAACAAGGATGTCCACTCTCACCACTTTTATTCAACATGAATGTTCTTGCCAGCGCAATTGTCAAGAAAAAGAAACAAAAGGCATTCAAGTAGAGAAGGAGGAAGTAAAGTAGTTGCTATTCGCTGATGACATGATCTTATAATAGAGAAACCCCTAAAGATTCCCCCAAAGACTCTGTTAGAACTAATAAATATAGTAAAGTTTCAGGATACAAAATTAGCATACAACAATCAATATCATTTCTATAGCAACAAAAACTTTAAAAAAATTGAAAATAATCATATTTACAGTCACAAAACAGTAAAGCACGTGGAAATAAATATAACCAAGGAGATGAAAACCGGCACACTGAAAACTATAAAACATTAATAAAAGAAATTGAAGAAGACACAATAAATGGAAAGATATCACATATTCATGAGTTAGAAAAAATATTATTGTTAAAATATCATATATTTGAGATAATCTATGGATTCAATGAAACTTGTATGAAAACTCCAATGTTACTTTTTGGAGAAACAGAAAAAAATCCTAAAATTCACATGAAAGCACACAAAAAAACTCAGATATTGAAATCAATCATAATAAAAGGAACAAAACTGGAAGCATCACACACAGATTGTCATGGTACCTGATAGAAAAATAGAGTCATTGATCAATGGGATAAAAATAAAAGCTCAGAAATGAGCTCATACATACATAATCAATTAATTTTTAACAAAGAGTGCAATAATTATACAATGGGAAAAGGAGTCTCTGATAAACGATGCTGGGAAAATTTCCTAAGGAAAAACATGAAATTGGACCCCTTTTTGATGCCATACACGCAAATCAGCACAAAATGGATTAAAGACTTAAGCATAAGACCTGAAACTATAAAACTACTAAAATAAACAACAAAGGGAAGACTATATGAGATTGTTCTGGTAATCAATGATGTTTTAGATTTGACTCCAAAAATTCAGGCAACAGAAATACAAATAGACAAATAGGATTACATCAAAATAAAAGGCACCTATCTGTAAAAAAAGAAAAAAATGTCGGATATGTGAGAATATGTAGACTGTGAGAAAATATTTCGGCAACATATATCATTATCATAAATGCCAAGTCCTTTTCTGTATTAGTTATCATGTTTGTTACATAGATCAATATATGTAATATATAAAGAATGCAAACAATATTATATAAAGAAAAATAAATCTTATTTAAAACTGGGCAAGAGATATGAATGGACACATCTTAAAAGAAGACATATGATAACTATTTAATTGTTTTGTGGTAGATTTATGCATAGTCACCTCAGTATGATATCCTAAAATGATTAATTTGGCTAAATAAATGATATTTGTTTGCTGCCAAAGTTGTATCAATCGCTTCCTTTTTACTGAGATTTTTTGGTCCTAGTTCTCTATCACTGGACAATATTTTAATTCTTAGTCTTCCCTCAATTTTAGAAAAAAACTGATAATTTTGCTACAATTCAGTGCAGATAAACAGATGTTCTAAAATCTATGATAAATTAACTTCAGGCTTGCTGAAAGTTAAGTTAAAGAAACAATGAGTTTTCTCTTTGATTCAGACTTCCTATCACTTCACATTTACATTGAGATCCTGATCTATTTCCTCCAGGAGGTTTAAAAGAACAAAACAGATCTTATTTGGGGGAAAAAAAAGTATTAAATGAAGCAAAATGTGAATAAATTTAACATCTTTATTAAAAAATATTCTTGCATTCAATTACAGTTTCCTAATTTAGATATTTTTAAGGAATTAAAAATACTTTCTTTTCATACATACAGTTTAAGACAGTTAAGAAGAATCCTTGCTTAAAATTAAAATATAGATTTTTTTTTGTTATCAATAAAAACCAAATTTATTAGATCTTCTACAGAATTATCTTAGGTTCTTATCCCAATTTTGTTCTTTTGTGACTTAAATATCAGCAAACAGAAAAGACGAGAGCTAAGATTTTTACATTTTATTTATTTATTTACTTCTTTATTTATTCATTAATTCATTTTTTGTAGTATTGGGGATTGAAACCAAGAGCTCTTTATCCAATCTCCTCCTCCTCGTCCTCCTCCTTCTTCTGTCAGGGTCTTGCTAAGTTGCTCAGGCTGAACTTAAAAATTTATAATCTCCCTGCCTTAATATACGGAATTGCTGGGATAACAGGCATGTGCTATCAGGCCCTGTCAAAACTATCTTTATTATTTTCAAAACAGTTATTTCACAATTCTGTAATGGATCAAAGCTAAACATGATTGTGAGGATAAAAGGACAATATATTCCAACTTGATTATCATAAATGCTAAGTCTTTTTCTGTAATAGTTATAATGATTGTTAATTTCATATCACTGTTACCCAGAAAATATTCCAGATCTCCAGGTGACAAGTACTAAATAGATGGCAGTTTCTGAAAAGACAAGTTCATTTTAGTTCATTGGGATACTTTAATTTAATATAATTTAACCTCATTGCAATTCAATTTAATATAGCCAGTGTATGTTGGAGGGATTTTATTGTACAGTTCTTTATAAGTACGAGGAAAAATGAATGAAATCCCTGCTTCTAAGAATCTCAAAACTTTGTACAGGAAAAAGTCAGTATAATAATAAATGCAATCATCATTTCATTTGGTGGCATGCAGAGAAGTACTCTCAGTATAATTTTCAAAATCTCAACTATAATGCTTTTAAAAGGATATTATCTTATAACAAAATCTATATGTTTGAAACATAATACAGTTCTAAATTGATTCATTTTGCCTGAACAAAGTTACTTGAAGGAAACTATAGCACAAAATGTACATTATCTTTATATTCTTCACAGATAATATTCTAACAGAAATCATTCACAATTTGGGATATTTGGAACACTTTTTACATAATTTACTAAAGTATAATTATATTTTATTAAAAATATACAGGCAGAAAAATACATTGAGGAAAAAATATGATCAATAAAATTACCAATTTTATAATGCTATTTCCTTGAAGCTAGGACAATCCTTTGTGAAGAGCTAAAACTAGAATAACTGTGGATTTAATTACCTGATGCTACTAAAACAGAGTTGTTAACTCTATTTATTCTCAATCATCTTACACTGGCAATCAGGTTTTTTTCTAAAATTTATTTATATTTTGTTTCTGAATAACTACACTGTTGTCAGTTTTTCTTGAATATGTGATATTTCCTTTTAGGGTTTTCTAATATTTTTCTCCAAAAAAAATGATTGCTTTTTCAAAATTTTTTATTTCCCCAAACTCACTGTTATATGTTAGAAAATTAGGCATTTAAAAGAGTTCTTGATTCAACATTTTCACTCAAGTACAGTTTAGCAAAGATCAAAAGTTAAGCTCTGCACATAGCTTATTGCCCGGTATCAAGGACAAGTTAATATCTAGAAAGGAAGAGTGGGGCATAGAATGTTGGTTTAAATTTAAAAGTTTTTTCCTATAAGTGCATTTGACTCCTCAAGTCCTGGCTCCTCTGAAAGTTTTCAGACACCTTCAAAATTCAATTATTTTAATGCCATTCTACTTCTCTGTTTGATTTTTATGAAGTATACTAGTTTTTAGCAAGGTAGTCAATCATAACTCCAAAAAGAAATCAGCAAAACATAATCACAGACTACAGAACTCTATACTTGATAGGGACATCAGTGGCTTTTTCTTGTTTTTAAAGGAGACTTGGTTTGACTACAGTATCATTCGAAATTACAATATAAACAGCAAAATGTAAATCCAAATTAATTTTTTCTTTGTCAATTTAAAATGAAGCTATGTATACACTCTTCTTTAGACAGAATCTCTTATTTCAGAGGCCGAAGCAGGAGGATCATGAGTTCACGTCCAGCCTGAGAAACTTAGTGAGTCTCTGTCTCCAAAAAACAAACATTAGAAAAAAATCTATTGAAAGCCTGTTTGTTCGTTTGATTGTTTGTTTGTATTTTAAATAATTAGTTGAGAATAAACTACAGGGGAACAGAAAATGAAAAAAAAAAAAAGGTGAAGAAGATTATCCCTTTAGCTGAGAGTTTTAGCTTTTCATAATTCATGGTATATATAGAGTTTTATTTTTTAAGTGGTCCAATATTTAATTCTTGATTGTGGATTTGTTGAAATGGAAATTTAAAGGTCATAAAACATGCTATACAATACAAATTTCTAGTTCTCATACTATTTATAATATGTACCAGTTATCTATTTATTGTCTCTTAAGTTCCATTGATTTTTCGTTGCCTGCTGTTGGTAACGGAGCTGGTCCTTCTATAGATTTGCTCTTCACCATCCTGATGTGAAGCTCCATGAGTGCAGAGCACTGGAGGCTGCTGTTTGAGGAAAAGATCCTCCTTTCCTGATTCTATTGTGCTACTTGACAGGCTCCTGCAGCCTGCACAACTTCATGGAGCCCACAGCAGGCCGTTCAGGTGGTTTCTTTAAAACTAAGTAAGTGTGCAGAAGTTTTATCATACCAAGGAATGACATTTACAGTCAGTGGAAAAGAACATCATTAAGTACTACATATGATCAAGCAGTTACCCATAATATCTCCAGTGTAACATTCTTGACAGCAGTATGCAAGCGTTCCTAATGCTATCCATCCTTGCCAACATTTGATAAAGTCTAATTTTTATAGATTAATGAATATAGAGTTTTTTTTTTAATGTAAATTTTCTAAATGCCAGCAATATCAAGCGTGGTTTTTACCTGTTCATTGACCATTCTGATCCCCTTCTTTCTACCTGGACATATTCTTTTTCTGCCTAGACATATTCTGTGCACATTTATCTATTATTTGGGTTAGTTTTCTCCTTCTGTAAAGGGCCATATAGTATTTTAGGATTTATGTGCCACCAGGCAACGTCTTTAACTCTTGAACTCTTTGTACCAAAAAATCAATAAACATTTTATTTTATATCATTTTTGGCTCTGGACTATACAGGGAGAGACTGTGAATTGAATTTGGCTCACTGGGTGTAATTTTTGAACTCAAGATCTATTGGGTAATGTGTATCTTATTGAATTGGAAGCTTCCTTGATTTAATCTGGGTTCTGGCCCTTTGACAGATACATATATATATTTCAATACATTAAAACTTATTATCTGCTACTATCTTTGCTTATTATCATGGGTTACTTTTATGATTTTATAATCTTATCTATTTTGAGGCTTTGTTTTTTACATTCATTAAAATTTTGTGTTTTAAATTTTCTGGATGTATTGTTTCTTTTATCATTGTAGGTCACTTATTTATCCCAAATGATCTTTGACAAGTTAAAATTTTCCTTAACATTAACATAGAAAACCCAGCTCTGTTTACCTTTCAAATTTGACAGACATGATTTGATTCACTTTCAGCTTTTCTGGTATGGCATTTTATAACCATCTCTTCTATTTATTCAAATATTTTGAATAAATTTGTAATTGAACTTGAATATATCTTTCCTTAAATTAGACATTTTAGAGGACTTTCATTTATTGAGACTACCAGTATATCTGATTTATTTCCTTACTCATAGATGGAGACAATAAAATCTAATTCATGTATCTGTGAGAATTTAATAAATTAGTATGTTAAGCATTTAGAAAAATGCCTAACAAGTATGTTTCAAATTTAAAATATTACATATTACTGCTTATCTCATCGTATGATGGGGTTTCCATTTCCCTTGCTTTTTCTACTATTTTTTCTCTTTATACTATCCTTAATATTTTTTAAAATTTTTATTCTGAATTCTAAACTCTACTAGTTTAGAAGCTATAAATCCTACTTCTATTTTTGTGATACCCATATGATTTTCCCCTGTATGTTTAAAATAAAAAGTTAATCCTCTTAAAAACTATGAGTACCTTAGAACTATTCATCTTCTATTAAGTATCTAGTTGTACATGTAATCATTATTTTATGTTTTGTCTCACATTCTTTACAAGTTAGTCATTAATATTCTTTTATAGTAGTAATATCTTCTACATTGACACATAATCACTAATTCTTTTATTACTAGCCCCTCTTGTAGGTTATTTATTCTTATTTCAATTTTTCTTTCAGAAGAAAATTCCTTCGTTGTTTTTTTAGTGATGAGGTGTTAGTAGTAAACTCTTAGTTTATAGTTATCTGAAATTGGTATTACTTAGTTCCTATTTGTAAGCAGTAGATTCAGAGGGTGTAAATTTTGTGTTGACAATTATTTCACATTAGTATCTTGAAGACTTAGTTTTTAGTTTCACTATATTCTGTCTTCTAATGTTGGAAAATCTGATATCTTTCTAAAAATGTTTCCTCCTAAGCAATCTTTTCCTGATTAAGATTTTTCTTAACTTTGTGTTAATTTTCTTAACTTTGTATTAATTTTTCTTAACTGTGGGTTAAGCAATTTTAGTATTATATGTCTGGGTTTGTCTTTACTTTTATTGACTTTGGGGAAACACTTATTGTGTTTCCTTGATGTAAGGATACATATCTTTCAAAAGTTCCAGGACATGTTAGATATTTATATTGAATATTTTATTTTCCTCCATTCTCTACATTCCCCTATAACTACTACTAACATATATTGAACATTCACATTCTCTTCCTCTTCTCTTCAAATATCTATTTTATCTTTTTGTCATTCTCTCTGCTGTGTTTTGTGATTCTTACAGTTCATAAATTATATCATCAATTGTATCTAATCTGAATTTTTATTTCTATTTCTGTTTTTTTTCATTCTATTAATTCAATTTATTTCTTCAAATACACTTTTCAGGATTTAGAGAGTGTCTATACCTTTTGCTCATATTTTCTCTTCCCTCTTGTTAATCACTTCAATATGCTTTCTTTTTACTCAACATGGATTATTATATTATTCAAAGTTTTAAAAATCTAACGTTGTTACTTTTTGGATTACTCTTACCTGAATGTTTTGTAATTTTTTTAGTGTAATATCATAGTCTCTCCAATATTACCTATGGATGTAATGCTGCCTAGATTGCAGGTATGTTGTGCTTCCAGAGGGGTATTTCATGCTTTGAGAGAGCTGGGCATCCCAGGGTCTTTACTAACACTTAAAAATTATTCAACACCAGGAATATAGCTCAGTGGAAAAGGCTTGGGTTTACCACTGCACAGCACTGCAAAAATTAAATAAAAAATAAAAATAAATTTTATTTGTTGTCTTGAAAGATAAGCAAATGGTGAGACAAGAATTTTATCATCTTGCTATTTAAAATTTCTCTTTCCTCCCATTCAAATTGATTAGACAAATGAGTCTTGGGTGTTTCAACCTACATCTTAAGAGGAACTGCATATTATCAACAACAACTGGAGCTGGTACTAGGTATGTTATTGACAAATTATCTTATTTACAAAAGCCCCTTTTGCCCATCATGAGAAGGATTTATAGGTTAAAAGTGCAAGTAATTAATGCAAAATAAAGTTAATTTTATATGACAACTGAATTATTAAAAATGCAAAGATTATGGAAAGAAGACCTAGTTTAATGCTTATCTCAAAATACAAACCATAATATATATTTAAGTCCCAAACATGATGATAAAATACATATATAGTTTTATTATTTCAGTTTTGACTTTTGGAGATGTTTTTCAATGCTTATCTGTCCAACTAGAATTTAAGATCCATAAAAGCAAAGATTGTGATTTTTCTTGTTTATCTTAACTCATACAGTACTTCATATATTAATATTAGTAGGCATTATGCAAATATATTTTCAATGAACAAAAAGATTAAAATAAATAAGTAAACAAAATACATTGGATGTACTATCCCTTTTGTTTTGAAAATAACAAAACTTATGGGAACCTTTTAATACTAGGAAATTAAAACAATAGATACACAATGCTATGAAATGACTTTTGATACATGCATTAGATCCCTGTGGAAAGCTTTTCTGCAATTTACTTTGAGTTTTAGTCATCTAGGGTACACCCACTAAATATTTTGGGGGGGTAGTTTTATATACTTAAGCTTATTATCTATGATCCTCTCACTTTATTTGTACTTTCTGGATGATCTTCCTATTTAGATAATCTTAATGGCATTCTTTGAAATAAACCCCTTACATACCTTAAATTTTTCAACACTTACTCTTGTTTGCATTCATAATAGCTGCCATTCTGACTGGAATGAGATGAAATCTTACAGTAGTTTTGATTGGAAATGCAAATCAAAACTAAGATTTCATCTCACTCCAATCAGAATGGCAGCTATTATGAATACAAACAACAATAAGTGTTGGTGAGGATGTGGGGAAAAAGGTACACTCATACACTGCTGGTGGGACTGCAAATTGGTGCAGCCAATATGGAAAGCAGTATGGAGATTTCTTGGAAAATTGGGAATGGAACCACCATTTGACCCAGCTATCCCTCTCCTTGGTCTATACCCAAAGGATTTAAAAAGAGCATACTACAGGGACACTGCCACATCAATGTTTATAGTAGCTAAAAAATAGCTAAACTGTGGAACACCTAGGTGCCCTTCAATAGATTAATGGATTAAAAAATGTGGCATATTTACACAATGGAATATTACTCAGCAATCAAAGAGAGTAAAATCATGGCATTTGCAGCTAAATGGATGGAGTTAGAGAAGATAATGTTAAGTGAAGTTAGCCAATCCCCAAAATCCAAATGTGGAATGTTTTCTCTGATATAAGGAGGCTGATTCATAGTGGGGTAGGCAGTGGGAGTGTGGGAGGAATATACAAACTCTAGATAGGGCAGAGGGGTAGAAGGGGAAGGGAGAGGGCATGGGTTAGAAATGATGGTGGAACGTGATGGACATTATTATCCAAAGTATATGTATGAAGACACTTATTGTTGTGAATATGCTTTGTATACAGCCAGAGATATGAAAAATCGTGCTCTCTATGTGTAATAAGAATTGTAATGCATTCTGCTGTCATATACAAATAAAAAATTAAAAAAAAATTTCAACACTATTTTGTCAGTGTCACTAATATTTTTGAGATGAACTGATTCTACCATAAAAATGTCATGAGGGAATAGAGTTTCATTTTTATATTTTGATTGAAATTATTGTCATTAACTAAATTTCAACACTTGTTTTTCAGGAAAATACACTAACAAAGCTTTGGGCACATATGGAAAGCATATTTGTATGGGAATACACATATGGAAAGACTATTTGTAATTGTCATGTATCTATTATAATCATCCTACAATGTTTATATATTTCCCATTATATTTTCACTTGCAAGTCTTTAAAAGTGATGCTTATTGTATTCATTTTTTTATTTAAAAAATTGAATGAGAGGTTATATATAGTGAGATGTGCTTAGGGCTCTACAGCTGCTTAGAAATCTTCCTGTGTTGGTCCCTGAAGTATGATATCAAGGTTGTACCTAAGTCAGACAATCAGCATGAATTCAGGCTCAGTAAGTGAGAGACTTAGCAAGTTAAAAGATGGACACTGAGAAAAGTATATGTCAAAAGAACATTTGGAAACTAAGAATGCTACTTCACACTGTTAAAGTTGGCTTTGCCATCACTTGTTTCCTAAGCTAATGACAACATTTCTAAATTTTATAACAATATCACTAAAAGACCAAAAGAAAAATAGTCATTGGAAAAAACTTGTCCTGAATTAAAGCATTAAAAAGTTTCATTTACAGATTGCATTTTTCTTGTTGATATGTTCATGTTACATGTCTGTTCTTGTAAAATGGAAAGCATTGAAATTCAAATTTTATAAAGCTTTTGAAGGTAATTATTATTCCTGTTTTTATCCTCCCAAGACAGATTTAACAAGTGATATCAAAGGTTTTCCAAAAGTCAAGTCTCATTCCCATAACACTAAATAAGTCTCCAAATATTTTGGTAATTGCTTTAAGTAAGTTACTTTTAATGTCACACATGGTTGTTGTACTAAATCTATATATGGATGCAATTTAATGATTTTTTTAAAAAAATACCTTTTAACCCATTGAAAAATAAAATTAGTTTTGATGCTTTGGGGGGATTTTCCTTATACTAAACAAAATTTGATATTTGAAGTTTACCATCAAAAATGTAGCAAAAAGAAACCATGTAAGAGAGTCTAGGATATTTAACAACAAAATTGAACAAGCTTTAAATTTGATATTGTGACACATTAAAATTAGCTCAAGATAGCAAAAAGTCAGCCAAGGAAGGCACGGGATATTTGGGGACTTTGGAAATACAACTACTATTTCTCATCCATTGCCTTTAAAAAGTTGTTTTGTGCAATTGTTTTATTATGATCACCTTAAAAGTAATATTTATTTTTGAAATATTTAATATTTACTTTGATTTTATTATCGAATAAAATCAACTTCAAACCTAAGTTAATCAAAAGAGATAAAGAAGGACACTATATACTGTTAAAAGGAACCATCCACCAACAAGACATAACAATTATCAACATGTATGTACCAAACAATGGTGCTGCAACTTTCATAAAATAAACTCTCCTCAAGTTCAAGAGTCAAATAGACCACAACACAATAATTATGGGTGACTTCAACACACCGCTCTCTCCTTTGGACAGATCCTCCAGACAAAAGCTGAATAATGAAACTATGGAACTCAATAACACAATCAATAACCTAGAATTAACCGACATATACAGAATATATCAACCATCATCAAGTGGATACACGTTCTTCTCAGCAGCACATGGATCCTTCTCAAAGATAGACCATATATTATGCCATAGGGCAACTCTTAGTAAATATAAAGGTGTGAAGATAATACCATGCATCTTATCTGATCATAATGGAATGAAACTGGAAATCAATCATAAAAGAAGGAAGGAAAAATCCTGCATCACCTGGAAAATGAACAATATGTTACTGAATGATCAATGGGTTACAGAGGACATAAAGGAGGAAATCAAAAAATTCTTGGAGATAAATGAAAATACAGACACAACATATCGGAATCTATGGGATACAATGAAAGCAGTTTTAAGAGGGAAATTCATTGCCTGGAGGTCATTCCTCAAAAAAAGAAAAAACCAACAAATAAATGAACTCACACTTCATTTTAAAACCCTAGAAAAGGAAGAGCAAAACAACAGCAAATGTAGAAGGCAAGAAATAATTAAAATCAGAGTGGAAATCAAGGAAATTGAAACAACAACAACAAAAAAAAACCATAGAAAAAACTGATAAAACTAAAAGTTGGTTCTTTGAAAAAATAAATAAGATCAACAGACCCTTAGCCATGTTAACGAAGAGAAGAAGAGAGAGAGCTCAAATTACTAACATACGGGATGAAAAAGGCAATATCACAACAGATGCTACAGAAATACAGAAGATAACTAGAAATTATTTTGAAACCCTATATTCCAATAAAATAGAAGATAGCAAAGATATCGATAAATTTCTTAAGTCATATGATTTGTCCAGATTGAGTCAGGAGGATACACACAATTTAAACAGACCAATAACAAAGGAGGAAATAGAAGAAGCCATCAAAAGACTACCAACCAAGAAAAACCCTGGACCGGATGGATATACAGCAGAGTTGTACAAAATCTTCAAAGAAGAATTAATACCAATACTTTTCAAGTTATTTCAAGAAATAGAAAAAGAAGGAGCTCTTCCAAATTCATTCTATGAGGCCAATATCACCCTGATCCTGAAACCAGACAAAGACACTTCAAAGAAAGAAAACTACAGACCAATATCTCTAATGAACTTAGATGCAAAAATCCTCAATAAAATCCTGGCGAATCAAATACAAAAGCATATCAAAAAAAATTGTGCACCATGGTCAAGTAGGATTCATCCCTGGGATGCAAGGATGGTTCAATATACAGAAATCAATAAATGCTATTCACCACATCAATAGACTTAACCATAAGACCACATGATCATCTCGATAGGTGCAGAAAAAGCATTTGACAAAGTTCAGCATCCCTTTATGTTCAAAGCACTAGAAAAACTAGGGATAACAGGAACTTACCTCAAAATTGTAAAAGCTATGTATGCTAAGCCTCAGGCTAGCATCATTCTGAATGGAGAAAAACTGAAGGCATTCCCTCTAAAATCTGGAACAAGACAAGGATGCCCTCTCTCACCACTTCTATTCAATTTAGTCCTCGAAATACTAGCCAGAGCAATTAGACAGACAAAAGAAATTAAAGGCATAAAAATAGGAAAAGAAGAACTTAAATTATCACTATTTGAGGATGATATGATACTATATCTAACAGACCCAAAAGGGTCTACAAAGAAACTACTAGAGCTAATAAGTGAATTCAGCAAAGTGGCAGGATATAAAATCAACACGCATAAATCAAAGGCATTCCTCTATATCAGTGACAAATCTTCTGAAATGGAAATGAGGACAACCACCCCATTCACAATATCCTCAAAAAAATAAAATACTTGGGAATCAACCTAACTAAAGAGGTGAAAGATTTATACAATGAAAACTACAGAACCCTAAAGAGAGAAATAGAAGAAGAACTTAGAAGATGGAAAAATAAACCCTGTTCATGGATAGGAAGAACTAACATCATCAAATGGAGATATTACCCAAAGTTCTCTATAGGTTTAATGCAATGCCAATCAAAATCCCAAAGGCATTTCTTGTAGAAATAGATAAAGCAATCATGAAATTCATATGGAAAAATAAAAGACCCAGAATAGCAAAAGCAATTCTAAGCAGGAAGTGTGAATCAGGAGGTATAGCGATACCAGACTTCAAACTGTACTACAAAGCAATAGTAACAAAAACAGCATGATACTGGTACTAAAACAGGCGGGTGGACCAATGGTACAGAATAGAGAACACAGAGACCAATCCACAAAATTACAACTTTCTTATATTTGATAAAGGGGCTAAAAGCATGCAATGGAGGAAGGATAGCATCTTCAACAAATGGTGTTGGGAAAACTGGAAATCCATATGCAATAAAATGAAACTGAATCCCTTTCTCTCGCCATGCACAAAAGTTAACTCAAAATGGATCAAGGAGCTTGATATCAAATCAGAGACTCTACACCTGATAGAAGAAAAAGTTGGCTCCGATCTATATATTTGTGGGGTCGGGCTCCAAATTCCTTAATAGGACACCCATAGCACAAGAGTTAATAACTAGAATCAACAAATGGGACTTACTCAAACTAAAAAGTTTTTTCTCAGCAAGAGAAACAATAGAGAGATAAATAGGGAGCCTACATCCTGGGAACAAATTTTTACTCCTCACACTTCAGGTAGAGCCCTAATATCCAGAGTATACAAAGAACTCAAAAAATTAAACAATAACATAACAAATAACTCAATCAACAAATGGGCCAAAGACCTGAACAGACACTTCTCAGAGAAGGACAAACAATCATTCAACAAGTACATGAAAAAATGCTCACCATCTCTAGCAGTCAGAGAAATGCAAATCAAAACCACCCTAAGATACCATCTCACTCCAGTAAGATTAGCAGCCATTATGAAGTCAAACAACAACAAGTGGTGGAGAGGATGTGGGGAAAAGGGTACACCTGTACATTGCTGATGGGACTGCAAATTGGTGCGGCCAATTTGGAAAGCAGTATGGAGATTCCTGGGAAAGCTGGGAATGGAACCACCATTTGACCCAGCTATTGCCCTTCTCGGACTATTCCCTGAAGACCTTAAAAGAGTGTACTACAGGGATACTGCCACATCGATGTTCATAGCAACACAATTCACAATAGCTAGACTATGGAACCAACCCAGATGCCCTTCAATAGATGAATGGATAAAAAAAAAATGTGGCATTTATACACCATGGAGTATTATGCAGCACTAAAAAATGACAAAATCATGGAATTTGCAGGGAAATGGATGGCATTAGAGCAGATTATGCTAAGTGAAGCTAGCCAATCTCTAAAAAACAAATGCCAAATGTCTTCTTTGATATAATGAAAGCAACTAAGAACAGAGCAGGAAGGAAGAGCAGGAGGAAAAGATTAACATTAAACAGAGACATGAGGTGGGAGAGAAAGGGAGAGAAAAGGGAAATTGCATGGAAATGAAAGGAGACCCTCATTGTTATACAAAATTACATATAAGAGGTTGTGAGGGGGAAGGGGAAAAAAACAAAGGAAAGAATTAAATTACAACAGATGGGGTAGAGAGAGAAGATGGGAGAGAAGGGGAGGGGGGATAGTAGAGGATAGGAAAGGTAGCAGAATACAACAGTTACTAATATGGCATTATGTAAAAATGTGGATGTGTAATCGATGTGACTCTGCAATCTGTATTTGGGGTAAAAATGGGAGTTCATAACCCACTTGAATCGAATGTATGAAATATGATATGTCAAGAGTTTTGTAATGTTTTGAATAATCAATAAAAAAATAAAATAAACTTTGAAAAATAACTTAATAAAATCATATTGAGCAGAATTTTTGTTGTTTTTGTTCTGTGTATAGTCCTGAGAATTGCACAGGAGTTAAAACTTTTGCAAATATAAAGCAAAACCAATATGCTGATTAGGGATTCATAATAATTTACAATATCAATTTAATAAAATGCCTAGAACAATGTCTAACAATTATTAACAAAACAACAATGAAGCTGTCTGCACTTAACACATGTAAGGCAAATTTTGAATTAAGGTAAAATTATATGCAGTAAACTCATATCTGACATAATATACAATAAAATTAATATCCACTCTGAAGGTCTAAAGTTATGACAATATGCTTCCTACAAACCTTCTATAATTTCCCAATTGGGTTGAGCACAGCTCATTGTGGCCTAATGTTAATTGGAATATTCAGACTATTTCTTAAAATAGAATGCTATAATTTCCCTACCATGCCATGTAAAATAATTTAATATATTCATTTTAACAAAAGGTTCAAACTACAGTGTGTTTGTTTTAAATTTTTAGTATTAATTCTGGTTCTTAATGAGATCTACAGTTAACATTCTACTTTTCATGCTGTTCCTAAAAGGAACAATATCTTTACCCTGAAAGTGTTACTCTAATACACCCCTAAAATTTACTTTATGTGAAAAAGTTTCATCATTCAAAAACCCTACTGTTTGTATATATTGAGATTGATTCAACTACATTGAGTACAGATGTTGATATCAGACAAGCTGGGTTTCTACATCTAACTTTACACTGTGACCCTGGGAAGTGGCATAATGTATTGGTGCCTCAGGTCCTGACTACAAAATGACAATGTTTCCAGAGTCCTCAATGGGTAGTACGAAGTTTAGAAGGAGCTAGTAGTGCATGTGCCTAGCACAGGCTCAGAGTAGTGCAGAACTCTCCCGCTGTGAATGCCTTCTTCTCTCTTCTCCATTCCTGGCGTATCTTAGCTAATTGGAGATCAGTGAAAAAATAGTGGAAGTTACTGGAATAAAACAGCTCCACGCAGAGGCGCATCTACATTGCAGGCAATAGTTACACGTTTCTAAAGTAACAGTCATTGAGATCAAAACGACGTTTTTAAAAAAGAAAATGTATTTACACTTTACAATTTCTGTGTAGGGGAACGTCTTTTCAGGACAACAACGAGAGAAAGAACAAATTAGCTACGTCTGTGTGTATAGTTTAATTCTGTAAAAATAAAGAAATATACCCAATTTTAATAAACGCTGAACATTCATGGACAGGTAACAGAAACAAAGCTATTTCATAGAGCAATCTACATCATCATCCAAAAACATCAAAATAGAGTTCTCTGAAGGAAAAAGTCTTTCTTTAATGGGGTTGATAATAATTAGAAGTTCCCATTATTTGTCCATGAATCCTAAGAACGGTGCTACCTCAAACAGGATTCTAGTAGAACTTGGCACAATAAATTTAACTTTTCAACCATCCCATTACTTTTTCACCATCTTGTGGCTTCACTCACTCAGACAGTCTCACATATACGTACATTAATATTAAAAACACACATGGCTGTAAAGCAGAAAACTCCTTCTAAAATTACATTTTCTACAACAAAAGCAGGTCACCATATTTACGTCCGATGTCTCAGTCACAGAAATGGATTTTCCTCACGGAGCTACTGATTCACATACACTATCAGGTTCAACATTTCAGAGGTGTGTCTCTAGGAGGATCTGTTTGATCATGTGCAAGAATTCTAAGGCATTATAAGAAGTTGTTCCACAGGACAAGGGCTGCCCAGGCAATGATATACTCTTGGTATATTTAACAAGTCTTTAGTCTTCAAATGCTAACAGCCAGACACAGGGAGACATTCATAGTCTACAGGTGGTTGGCTCAAAGGTCAAAAATGTGTTTTAAAAAAATGTTTATGCAATAGCACCATAGGAAATCTTTCAGTAATGAATTCATTTTTTTCCCCAACATTGCCTTTTTAAACTGAATTTCAGGAAGAGAGAGGGAGAGAGACAGAGGGGGAAAAAAACAGAGTTTTCAATTCTCACAAGGCCTATTTCCACTTCATCTAATTTTTTTTAAATACACTAACCAAGACAATATCAACAATAATAACTACAACAATAATAGGTCAACAATGAAAAACAGACAATAGCAGCAGTAGTAACTTGAGTGTGGTCCATCCAGGCAGGCATCTAGAGGAATCCTGTGCACACCCCGGGGGGAGTTTTCTCATAAGGTTTGTAAGACATCGCAGGCTTCTTGGATTTGGTGTGAAAAGGCAGCACTTACACAGAAGGAACTGAATTCACCAATTAACTGGGCATTTCCAGTAATTAAATAAATGATGATCAGCATTGGCTTTAATTGACCTCTTAATTGACCTCTTAGACTAGTCAAAATGTAAGAACAATGAAGTGGTCTCAAGATCATTTGTGTTTCAAAGAGGTTAAGCTGGCCTGCAAGTGAAAATAATGAAGCTGAAATATTCCAGTTTCCAAACATCAGACAGACAGACACACACACACACAGACACACACACAGACACACTTAAAGTACAAACCACCCTCAAAGACTCCCATTTCACATCAGCTCATATGGATCTGGTTTACATTGTATCCGTGATACAAAGTCAAAGCAATTATGCTAAGAGGAGGTTTTTCCAGTTTATGACCTGCAAGATCAGTCTCAAATCTTGAAAAATGGTCGAAAAGAACATTTGCAGGGTCACAGCCCCTGAATTGAAATGTCTGAATTGCGAGGCATCTGTTTCAAGCTGTGAACAGAAGCTTGTAGAGTCTCCCTTGCAGCACAAGATGCCCCTCAACCAGCTTTAACAGCACATCAAGCACGGAGTTCAAATATCCTCCTGTTGCTAAACAGGATTGGCTGGAAGCTGGTCTTCTAGTACAGGGATCATTCTGACCTTATAGTTTTCTTTTGTTCAAACTCATTATATAAAAACATTTGTGCTAATATCATCAGTGTTTTTTTTTTTAAAAAAAATATGTCTATGTCTTCTCTCCATCGTGCACAATCCTTTATGTTCTGACAGAGGTTTTGGTGTTATTTTTTGGTATGCGTGGTTTCTGGATATCTTATGCTTTTGTATCTTACATAAAATCCTTTCTTGTTGATTGTGTCATCCGTGTGAAAATGAATTAAAATGGCATCCCCAATTGAATAGATTTCTTCTGGTGGCTGAAAGAAAAGAAAAAAAAAGAAAAGAAAACAACAGAATGAGTTGCTTTTTCTTCATGGCAGTGCATGTTTGAGCATGTTTTTCTTTGGCATATAATTCCACCCTCCCAACAACCTTGACAAATCAATATGATTGACTGCTTCCTTTTACAGATGAGGAAACTTGAGACTGAGAAAAGACAACGTTATGCTAGACATCAAAAGGCTAGTCAATGCTATAGCTGGGCTTCACACCTGCATGAGCCTGTTTCTACTTTCCTTTCTAGATTTGCATTTCTTCCCCAAACTCTTAAGGCAAGTTTTTTAAAAATATATTTATAAGGAGAGATCAGAAAAGGTAAAGGGATGTTAAATTTGTTTCACAAATTACTGAGGCAAAGCCACTCTAGAATTGAAATCTTCAATTAATTTTTGCTTTAATAATTTGAGTAGCAAGAAATTTCTTTTTTCTTTATTTCAGTTGTTAATTTGGGCAAAAGTTCAACTGTATTATTTAGGCAATAGATACTGGCAGACATTCAAAAAATTGGGACTAATATCTTCACAACAGAATATGTATTCAGAAGACTATTCAATATTAATTCAGTGCATCCCAGGAAAGAAGCATTGAGAAAACCTTAATCTTTCTTTTTTTGGTTCTAATTTCTCATGGTGACCTTTTCTAGCCTGTTTCTGGCACTCTGCACTTGTACATGAGACACTGTGAAATGAACAATATTCCTAGAGCATGGACTGAGCCAACACACCAGCAGCTGACCCTGCCACTCCCACCAAGAATATCAGCTGAAAAGGGAATGTCAGTTAGAATGATGTGCATATTCTTTCTGTTGATGCTTTGAGGAAGGTGATGAAATCGTTAAATTTATGTGTTTAAGTTTACTGCATTTAGATTATTATTTAAATGCTTATTGTACAATAAAAAGCTAGAACATGCTTTGAGATTATTGAGTATTTAAATACTTATTGTACAATTAAATGTTAGAACATGGAAGTAACCAGAAAGTATAACTACTAAATTAATCTGCTTGGCTAACATAATCAGGCAAATTCATCAGGAGTAGAAAAGTGGGAGGATGGAAGAGGCACATTCATTATATTTCTTCAAGCCGTTAATAATATAACTTTTTGCACAAATATCGCAAATTTTAAATGTTACACACAGCAATCATCAATTAATAGGCATTTTTAGTTTTGTCTACAGTATCCCCTCAGTGGTGTATTTACCCCAGATCCACAGAATCGACCAAGTCCCACTGCTGTGGAATCGAGACCATCAAAGAGCTCAACATAGTCATAGCCACAGTCAGCTTCTTCTTCCACTTCAAAAGTCTGGAAGG
Source organism: Callospermophilus lateralis (assembly GCF_048772815.1). Classification (NCBI taxonomy): domain Eukaryota; kingdom Metazoa; phylum Chordata; class Mammalia; order Rodentia; family Sciuridae; genus Callospermophilus; species Callospermophilus lateralis. The sequence continues at coordinate 19,921,073 of NC_135308.1, read as the reverse complement.
ACAATTCAAGTCGAGAGCCTCGTTCTGACACTAACAACCACTCACAGTCCACCTGTCCTGGGTAGTTGTTATCTCCAAACTGTGCGTGTGAGTATAGTTCTCTGGGTTTGGGTTCTGCTTTCAATCGTCCACCACACTCTAGCAGGAAAGAAAAAGGGATAAGAAAAATGAGCTTCAACAGGTCCAATTTCAGCTTCAGTGCATTCTGACATTCTCCAACTTCCGTTTCCATTTCCAGGATCAGATGTAACTTCCACAACCTGAGAGCCTAAGTACAAAGACGGGGGCACAGGCCGCCTGTGTTGGAATGTCAACTCCGACACCTACAAAGTCTGTGACCTGGTCAGTGTTGTCCCTTCTCTGAGACACTGTTTTCTCAAGGGTGAAATACCGATGATGATAATGGCACCAATGTTAATGGGTTTTTAGGATTTATACATAAGATCTTTTCAAAGACTACTTGTCACATAATAACTCCCAATAATTTTGTTGTTGTTGTGACTACACCTAATAGTTTTTAGTCTCAAGTAACTCCTTTTATGGTTAAAACAAACAAACAATAACAAACAGGGTCTTAACCTGAATTTAACCTTAATAATGTCAGAACCCAGAATCCAGAATAAGAAATAATCTAAAATTCAACATAATATATAAAATGTGTGTGTGTGCAATATATAAAAATTCTACACAACATATATAGCACCATATTATTTTACTGTTAGAAATATTTGTCTAACTTGATCCAGAAAAACACAGGCATAATTAATTATACTTATCTTTGAAATTCCAGAACCAATTCAGTTACAGTTGGTTTGCTTGCTATAATGAAGTCTTTTAAATGCTCCTTTGGCTTCTTTTTTAGAGAGTATATTAATAAGCATATGATTTTCCAGTTATTAACTTTGTCACAAGAGGAAAAATACATCAAAGAAATAAGTCAGTGAACATACAAACTTTTAGCTTGTTTTAGAAGGTAAGAGGTTTATAAAAATGTTCTCAGTAATCTTTAGTAGTTAGAAGCCCAAACTTTATAACTAGAGATTAAGCAGAGGCCATGGGAGGCCACAGTGCCCACCGACACATGCCAACCTGAAAGGGAAGGGAGGAAAAAAATGGGCTCAGAAAAGTGTCAGGAGAAAGACCTTCTTTCTGCCCCTGTTTCCAAAGACTGAGAGGGTTCCTGGGAAGTAGGAATTTCAGTGATAAAACTAGGGAAGACCCAGGAAATATCCCATTTGGGAGGATCTGGAGAAGCTAAACCACTGGGTACCAGAACACATAGTTGGGCCAGATAGTCCTTAGTGAAGATGGATCGGGCAGATGAATTCTTACTTGGATTTTCCATTTTTACACATGTATGGTTTACCTATACTGTGCTTTGGAGATTTTAAATAACAATATATTTCTGAATTCTAAGGCATGAATACCCAGTCAGCCGGGTTTACATGCACTGAAGGGCACTGTCACAGACAACTGCTCCTTCAGGCACCTTCTTGTGAATAAATTCCGAAAGAAACTTCCAACTGGGTTTCTAATCACAATCATGCCTGTGGGGGAAGGTGGCTACAGTCAGTCTAACTATTCCTCTGTCTTGCAAATGATAAGTGGCCCATCTTGCACTATCTATTGACATAGTGCTAATGTTACAGATGTATACACTCAAGAAAGGCATCTTTGAAACTACTCCTGAAGGTTGGAATTCTGATCACTTTGGGGATTTCATGTCCCTTGTTCTCACAAACTGGAAGCCAAGAATCCTCCCTTTTCCAACACAATGTTTTACTTATCCCAGGAACTCTATGAATTATTATTCTCTTCCTGTGACAGACTTCCACAGTCAAACTGCCCAGATTACAAATCCACACTTTGCCTGCTTTGTCCCACAACTTCATTTGTGATTTTATTCTTGGTTTTGAAATATGGTTAGAACTGGGATTCAAATCCAGGGCCTTGCACATGCTAAGCGTGTGTCCTACTATTGAGCTAGCTCTATCCTCTCACAACTTCACTTTTAAAATGAGGATCATACATTGTACACACATGTATGAGTGGATTTATATTTGTAAATGCTTGGATGGTGTCTGGCACACAGTTAAAAGTAATTGATATTTTAAGCTATCATCATCATCATCATTATTTATTTATTTTTTTTTGGTAAGAACATTTAAATGCTATCATCTGGAAACTGGGATCGATTAAGGTATGAAATGAAAAGTCACAAATATTGACCAACAATTCAAAACACTATTAATCTGCTATCAGAAAAGAAAAATTATATTTTTGCAGGCCAGTAAAACCATTTTGTGAAAAATATTTCTGAATTCAATACGAAAATACATCAACCAGCTTGTAATCTCATTTGTAGGTTTTTTTAAAAATTTTCTACCTATTCTCCAAGTTCAGTATAATTGACAGGTCTCTTTTGTCTTGCAGGGTTAGCATTTGCATTGCTTTCACTAAACTGCTCAGGAAGAACTGAAGGGAGCACCAGGAGATGTGGAGGAGGCCCTTGCTTGTGTGTGCCTGCTTCCTAGAAACAAGGTAAGAAAACAAAAGCATCCAAAAGAGGCAGTCCTCTGCCAGCCCCAGCCTGGTACAGAACTCAAGGAGGAAGCAAGCAGTGAAGCAAAATGGGGAAGAGGTTTCCCCAAGTCTTCATGAACCTAAAAATCACAGGAAGGTGTCATTACTCCATTTGACTGAAAACTGGCCTGCCTTGGGGGAAATAAAAAAATAAAAATGCCTTAAACTACACTTCAGGATATTTTTAAATGCTGCACTACGTTCCCTTTTCATCTGTTTCAGGGCTCAATACCACGGATCACTGCTATACTAATAAATCTGAAAATAATGTTCTTACCATAAAAAAGGAAGAGAATTTAGCCTAGATGATGAACATTTGAAGGATGAATATGTGAACATTATGTGCACAAGATGCGTGATTTTAATATGTCCTGAGAGAAAGTCCGTGATAGGCAGCCTGAGGGCAATTGCTTGAGTGTTTTATTTATTTTTTTTAAGAGTCCCCATGGCTATTCAAACTCTGGTCAACAGCATTTAACGGCTCCCTTGAAAAGATGATTTTTAAATAGAGTCAACAAATTTTTGGCGAATATCCCTATCCATTTATCAAGTCAGAAAAACATAAAACCAGTTGTTCAGTATGTCAGCAATATTTTTTTTTTTTTGAATCAATACTTTGAAAGTACTTTACGAGCTGCCAGAGAGAGAGTCTTTCACAAAATTCTGGGAAATAGAATTGGAGCTGAATAAGAAAGATAACTGGAAGAGAAGCCAAGGGGTGGGCTTCGTTTTAATTTGGAAAGATGTGTTTACTTCCTGGTAAAGTATTACATTAAAGAAGAGGTGCTGTAATTTGAGTTACAAATGCTTTTAGTGAGCATTCTAATTGAATTGATTTTGATCAAAATAATTTCCAAGGAGCATAATCATACATTATTGGATTTTTAAATGTCATTGACAAATAATATGATGCTTTATACTACAAAAACGACGTCCTAACAGACAATGCCATGTTTAAAAATTACATATTTTTTCTCCAAGTTTCTCCCCTCTGAGTGTATTTCTTCAAAATTTGTTTCTTTCAGTTAGTTTGATTTAGGCTGGAATAATACCAGTTGTTACCTGATTAAAACAAACTCAGACTGAAAATCTGAACCTATCAGAGGAAACAAGAACTCTCACCAATAAAGTTCATTTTTCATGGTCTTGGGTAGTATAACTTATGAAAAAGTAGCCACAAAGCTATGTTAGAGCAATATTTCTAATCGCCTGGTTTTAAAAGTTACAGTATTAGAAGTTTTTATTGCAGATCAAATTGAAATTGTACACAGAAGTTTAAGTAAATTAAAGTGTATACTTGAGGACTTGTCTATAACAGTTACATGTATGCTAGAAGGCAGGACATAATGCAAAAATGCTTTATACATGAAGCAAAAGTTGACAGATATGGTACTGGACTGGGCTGTCTTGTCAGCAAAAACTCAAAGATAAACTGAAACCTAGAAACTCAATTTAGACTACAAGCTGTCCACAGACAGGAATTTCTTCTATTGTTCTTACCACAGATTTCTGATTTTTTCCTATAAAATATAAACATGGCACATTGTCTAGCTAAAGTAAAGGCAAAAAAATTGTTAAAAGATTACAAAATAAGTGAAATTGGAAGATGTAAACATCAGACAGTATGATCCAAATATTTGGCACATATTCAGCATCCAGAAAATTCCAAGATAGTTAGCTAAATGAGAAGAAAACTTAAAAAATAACAAAATCTAATTAATCATGCAACTTTTGAGTTTCTTCATAGAAATTAATAATAATGATGGAATTTTACAGCTGTAAAAAATTTTTAGATTATTATTTCACATATGATGAAACAGAGATTCAAAGAAATGACCTTTTCCAAAGTTCCCTGCCAGGTAAGTCATACTTGGACCAGGACCCAAAGGTATCAACACACTGGAACATAATTTAAGATCAATCCTCCCAATTTATAAAGGATAAAAGGAAACACTGTAAAAGTAAGATTTTATAAAACTGAAAAAAGAAATGTTTATAAACAGGCAATTTTGAATTTCTTTATCATTAGTTATTTCAATAATTTTTGACAGCATATTTTATACTATATTCATAGAAACTGATGGGCAGAAATTTTTTTTAAATGGCATGAACTTTGCATTTTCAAAAATACTGATGAGCCAGGCACAGAGGCACATGCCTTTAATCCCAGCTGCTCAGAGACTGAGTTCAAAGCCAGCCTCAACAAAAGCGAGGTATTAAGCCACTCGTTGAGATCCTGTCTCTAAATAAAATATAAAATAGGGTTCTGGATGTGGCTCAGTGGTCGAGTGCCCCTGAGTTCAATCCCCAGTATGCCCTCTCCAATACTGATAAAATAATAGGATTCAAACCTTTTAAAAACTATGCTTGTTAACGAGTATTAAATAAGTCATCAGAAAACAAAAATGACGAATAGATGGAAAATCCTTAATATGAAATTGCCACAGTTCATAAGAGATTTTTCTCAAACCATATTTATATTAATACATGAGAAATAATTAATTTGTATTATTTGTAGAGGTCCAATAATATCAGCATAAATGATATTTACTTTCTCATAGACTTCAACATAAATGTAGTACTCACAATAAAATAGACTAAAAAATAATATCAGACAATGAAAACAAATCTCTAAATCAAAGAGAAACAAAGAAAATAGAAAATATTCATTAAAATTACTTCACAGTATATTATTATTTTATATTATTAATATTTGTATACATTATTAATTGTTTTATACAAAGTCTCTTCTGGAAAGGTGTCAATTGTTTGTGCATTGTCAATGCCACTAGGTGTCACTGTAAGCTAAATGACTTTAGGAAATAGCTACAATTTTTAAAAAAATCTTTTTGTCAAACTGAATGAAAATAAAGGATATTCCCTAGACAATTTCTGAAACATATAATTAAATTGTATTCATACCACAAGCAATTTTATTATCAACTTTTGCCTCAAATTTCTATTTTTCTCTTAAGAAAAATACAGTTGAAATTCAATCTCTGAAACTCAAATTATGAGTTTAGAATTAGGGAGGAAATCATGTTGTGTAACAAATATAAGAAAAAAAAATGGACTTCGTCAAACAGAGATAATCCCATACTTATTTACAAAAACATATTAATGCAAAAGTAGCTAAACTGGTGTGTTATTAGACACTGTATGAGTTTTCAATACCAAGCTACAGATTTCTGTTAGCAGTAACACATAAGTCAAATTGCTAAATTTAACATGAAGTTCATTATACAAATATTTAGAGTTAGTTCTACTTGACTGTACTGTATTAATCACAAATCAAACTAAAAAAATTTTTTTTCTAAGATATTTAAGTAGGGTGCTGAGTGGTTCTTGCAAAAAATTCAAATAGTACTTTGAGATTTTTCTGTGCTCTGCTTGGAGATTCATTTACAGTCCTATTAATGAAATACACATATTCACCAGAAAAGAAACATGGGTCTTTGTCAGACAAGAGAAACACAACCCTAATTTGCTGACCTGTAGAATGTGTTGCTTGAAAGCCTTTTCTTTGAACAGATGCATCAGAAATAAACCGGACAAACATTTTATTTCCAGTAGCCACAAGGGGATCTGGTATCTTGTTGCCACATAGTCGTCCAAGAATTGGGGACTTTTCTGTTTCTCCATCAAATACTTCTAAGTGATCATAAGCACATTCTTGATGCTGTTCAATCTCAAACTCACTAAAGGCCTATTTAAAAAAGAAAGAAAAAAAATTTTATAAAACCACAGATCACTCAAACTGAGTTTGGAACTAAAATACATATGAATAAAATATGTTCAGGGCATACAAATGAGTCAATCCATAAAGCACATTATTCAAAGGACTATGAAATCAATAGAATATGTAATCTCTAGGAAAGAACATAATGAGTCCAATAATATAACTGTGTATGAGAGTTTGGATCCTGAATGTTCAAAGGAACAACCATGTATTAAAGGTTTAGCCCTTAGTGTAGCACTATTGGGAACTATTGGAACCTTTAGAGACTGGGCCTTGTGGGAGGTGTTAGGATCACTTGGAGACCTTCCCTAAGAGTAGATTGTAGGACGTTAGCCTCTTCTCACTCTATTTCTTGGCTATGGGGTGATTGGTTTTACTCTATGTCTACTGCTGCCCATGGTGTGTCACCTTACCATATGCACAAAAGCAACACAGCCCATTGACCAGAGACTCTAAAACTGAGTTAAAATAAGCATTGTTTCTTTACAAGTTGACTCTCTTGATCATTTTTTATAGTAATGGAAAGCTGAATAATACAATGTGAAATTCTATTTTGCAAGTATTGCAAATAATTCTACAATTATAAATAAATCTTCATCTACACAGAATTGAAACAGTTTATAATAACAAAGTGGTATTTTATGCTAAATTTAATCCAAAGGATGCATCAGAAAATTTTATGCAATTGTGTTAAAACATTGATCACTTCTGGTTTTGATGATTGTAAGCTTGTGAACATTATTCTACCTTTAGACATGTAAGCCCATAAGAAAGTCCCATAACTGTTACCTTTTCACAAAATTTTAATGCAATAAATCTTGATAGAATAACTAAAACAAAGGGAATTTTTACTATATATTTCTTATTTAGATCTTACAAACCATAGTATTAAAAAAGACTAATGTGACAATTCTATAAGGCTAGAACAAATTTAATTCACTTTTCAGGTAGATGGCATACTTATTTTACTATCTGGTATGCTATAAAGTTTGGTATGCTTTGCTATTACTTGTATGATTTACAAATTCTTATTTTTCCATGCAGTGATATTTATGTGTGAGTTTTAGCAAATTTAAAATTAAAATTCACTAAATACATATATACAATACATTAGAAATCATCAAGCAAAGTTTACTTGAGATGGATTAAAAATAAAATTTCCCAAGCTATTCATTAACTTCAGGAATTACAGGTTATTTACTGATGCCAATTAAGGCTTGTTCCTTTCCCTGGCGAAAAAACATCATATGGTGAAGAAGTAAACCATCATTCTTACTTAAGTCTATTAAGCAAAGCTAAAAAATATGAAGAAAATAAAACAAAGAAATACAAAATATGCTTCTAAATTTATTAATTTTGCTATAATTACCAAATACAATATTTGAACAATAAACTTTTGAAATGTTTTATTTAATGAAATTTTGTGTAGTGGTCCTATTTTAAGTCTAATTGATGATAGTCAAAACAATTGGCTCTCAGTGTTGATTTATTTCACATCACAAATTACCACCTGTCACATCTGACTTTGGAGGAGTAAGGGAAGTAATGAAAGAAGCATTTGGTGTTAACTAGGGAGTAGGAGAAAGTAATGAGGTTGCTTAAAGAAGCGAGCAAAGGAAAGGAAGAGGACTGATCTCTTTCATGAATTCAACTTGAAAAGTATAAATAAACCTGTGGTAGCCAATAAACATTAAAAGTCATTATTAGATGTAATTTATTATGGACAAAAAGGAACGCTCAGTTCATTTCACCAAAAGGACTGGAGAGAGCAAAAAAAGATTGAATGTAACACAAAGATTCTCACTGGAAACAAAAAACTAACAAGTAAAACAATAAGTAAGAAAATTTCAGCAGTGTTCATTTTCCTGAAGCACAATATGCAAAGCAGGTGATCCCTGAAGGAGTTCATTTTATTAATTTATTAATAATCTCCAATTTCTGTAATCTCCAGTTTCTCCAATCTGTTAGACTGGAGTTTATTAATTTATTAATAATCTCCAATTCCTGTAATCTCCAGTTTCTCCAATCTGTTAGACTAGAGTATAGTAGACACTGGACAGGGGCTGCAGAAGATCACGAATGGATGTCTGGATGTCTTGAGCACTATGTCAGTCAATTACTTCTCCACCCATCTTATGTTTATAGCAAACTTTGTAGGAAAATGTTGTAGACGTGGCCAGCCAAAATTTCTGGTTTTCTGTTTCTCATGAGAGGGTACTCAATCAGTTCCAGTCACCACATTTTTAAAAATATACTGAAGAATAAAGCTAGGGGCACTTTACCCACTGAGCCATATCCCCAGCTTTTTTTTTTTTTTCTTTTTATTCTGAAACAGGGTCTTGCAAAATTGCTGAGAATGGTCTCAAACTTGGGGTCCTCCCTGCCTTAGCCTCGTGAATCATTGGGATTACAGGCATGCACCAATACACCTGGCTTACATGCACATTCTGGTGTCAGTTTAAAACTAGTAAGAAACTACTTTGAGAAAATTGACTCAACTGCACCCATTTAATTCTTTATTACATATGAAACCAAGTCTCCGAATTAAAAGAATAATGTTATTTAAGAGGATAAAACATTGTTTCAGGAAAATAACAGTATCTGAAAATCATTGCATGTTGAGTAATCATCTCTCTTGATTGTTATAGTGTTTTGATTTATTTAATGAAATTTTGTGTTGTGGTCCTATTTTCAGTCTATTGAAGACAGTCATAACAATTGACTCTCAGCGCTGATTTATGCCACATCACATCATACCACCTACTGTCACATCTGACTTTAGAGGAGTAGGGGAAGTAATGAAAGAAGCATTTAATATTAACTAGGGAGTAGGAGAAAATAATGAGTCCACAATAATAATGTATGATACATGATTTCTTAACCTTATTTGGTGATAGAAAAGAGCATGTTATAGAAAGAACATGGCAACCTACTATACAGACCAGAACATTCTAAGAAGGATGGGGATAATGCTGTTCTAAGGTATAATCCCATAAATAGTTTACTAAATGTGCCTCTGCATTTGCAGACCACACATGTTCAACCCATTCGCTGGGCCACTGGAAACTAAGTGAATGAGATGAACAAGCAACTATTTCACTCTCTAATGAAATGCAGGATGTCTGGAGTAAATAACAACATCTGTTTAAAATAATGGAACGACACCACACAAGGTGGCATTGAGCTGGGCTGTGGGCCATACTGACACCTGGTCTGGAGCCAAATGGCTGCAGCTTCCTATCAAATTGCTAATGGAATCAGATTGAGTCTACAAGAGTTAAATTAGTCAAAGATTCCATAGCTGACATATGCTCAAGTGATACCAACAGTGCTGATTCATTAACGTATTAGTGAATTTTCCTCTTGGGATAGGTAGCAGCTTGTTCTGTCAAGTGCAAAGATTTGTGCGCTCCTTTTCCAGAAGTCAACCTGACCTAAAATGCCACCACACACAATCAGAGGCTTGCCTAACTCACAGGCTGATGCCTCATAAATCTGGTCCTTACGCCACAGAAACACCCACACGCAGAGACCTCCATCTATAATGACTTCATCTTAATTAAAAAAATACCTCTAGGCCACAGAGAAAAGTATTTTCAGGAGCCCTTGGGAAACTGTATTATTTTGGAGTCCATAATGATAATGTTTGACACACAGTTTATTAACTTTATTTTGTGACACATGATGAACTATGAATCTCTAAATGTTACAGAATTTGAAATTTTCCAGCTACCAAGAGGAGAACTAGCTCAGAAGACATTCAGATTCCCAAAAGGTCCTTCAGGTAACAATGGGGACAGTATAGCCCACAAGGTTGAATGTATGTAGCTGTAAGGAATTCTGACTTCTGACAAAACATCTCCTCCCTGCCATTATTTACTTAAGTATTCTATTCTTAAGCATTCAAATGAAGACTTCATAAGCATTTGGGCATCAAAATTTTAAAGCACATGCATTCCATCATTATATTTACATGATTTTAGGGTTACTAATTAAGGTTTTAGGGCTAAACACAGTAGATAAAGATGTATTTCCCATAAGGCAAACTAAGAGGTTAAGAGTCCAATTCAAAAATAAAATAAAATCCAACTTTTATTATAGGCTGTGGAAATAATAACTCTCTTTCTGGAACACCCATGCATGCCTAATCTACCTGGATGGCCACTGGCCAAGGTTCCATATGCTCTCTGGTCATATGAGCATCTGTAAAGCTTCTTTTATTGAAACTACAGGCATTAGTTAAAGGAAGAGGCCATGTAGAATAACTACATATATTCACAAAAGTAGAGATAATAAAATGATTGCATATAATGCAGAAATAAAATTTACCTAGATTGAACATTTAAACTAAGAGAATTAAAGATATGACGCAATTTGAGCAGTGGCGAGATAAGCTTTAGAGCTCTTAGTACCAGACATCTTTCACCTTTTCCTGTTTTTCAGTAAGAACTGTCATTTGGTTTCCCACAAGATATTTGAAGGATTAGAGGCCACTGGAAAAACAGCAGACTGGAATATAAACCCCAATCTTCTGATTCAAAAAGCCCCCGTTATTTTCCACAAATCTTCTATGATTAAATATACTTCTTATGGATTTATAGTAGAGAGTTATATGAGAGTTGTAGATGTCTTGCTTTTTAAATATTCCATATATGAAACTGTACATTGCAAGTGTATGTTACTTGGCAAAACTCTAAGATATGATAAATCACATAAAACTACACAAGCACATTAGTCTATTGTCAGATGATCCTAGCCTAAAACTTTGTTTTTGTTTTCATTTTTAATGAAGATTAGTTTAAAATATAAAAAAAAAATGGCAAAAACTTAAAAGATTGTTTGAATCTCTCAAAATCAAGATAGGATAAACCCAGGAATACAGATTGTTGTTCTTATTCATTCAGAACTTTATTTCTTTTATAGTAGGAACAATTTTTTTCAGCCATTTTTTGATTAAGTACTTTTGATTGTACTGAAAAATTATCATGTAGTTATCATTTTATGACTGAATACATAAACACACACATTACATTCAGGATTATTATATCTATTTCCTGTCACTGCTGCAGTCAATTACCACAAACTTAATGACTTAGAATGGCACAGATATATTCTCCTACTATCTTGGAGGTCAGTAGTCTAAAATGGGTAGAAAGGCCTTTCTTTCTAGAAATCTTGGGAGACAATTAGTTTCCTCCAATTTTCCAGCCTTTAGAGAGGTCTGCCTTTCTTAGTTCATACCCCCTTGCTCCAGCTTCAAAATCTGTAATGTAGCATCTTCTCTACTCTCTGATATCCTACCTCCTTCTTATAAGGACCCTGTATCCAGATGACCTCCCCATTTGAGATCCTTAACTTCACCACACCTACACAGTCCCATTTGCCATGAAAGGTTGTGGGAATTAGAACATGGACATCTTTGGGGAGTCATTATTCTGCTTTCTACAGAGCATAAAGACTAAATGTTTTTATCCTCCCAGTTCATGTAATTTTTTTTTTCAGAGAAAGTTAACACAAACACTTATCAGTCTGATTACAAATTCTTTTTCCTGACTTTCTTTAATTCTTAACTCTGGGGAACACAAGCTATATCCCCATGGAACAAATCTGACCTACAGTCTGTTTTAAGATAATCTTTATTGGTACACAAGCGAATGCATTCTTTATATATTTTCCATGATTGTTTTCACACTAAAACATCGATATTAAGTTGTTGCAACACAGATTGTATAGTCTACAAATGTTGTTACTTTTTTCTACATGACTCTCTGAATAAGAATCTTTCTGAAAAGAGAGCATTAATAACATTTTCAATTATTAAGATTGAATTTCATATTCATAAGGTTATGCAAAAGGCTAATAATCCTGATAAACATAGATGTTAAAAATTCTCAATAAAATACTAATAATATAATTCAACAAATTAAAAAGATAATTTACCATGATCAAGTAGAATTCATGCCAATAATGCAGGGATACTAAAATATATGCATATAATAGTTGTCATACATCACATTAACATAACAAAGGACAAAAACAAGATGATTTTTTCAATATATACATAGAAAGCATTTAAAAAAATTTCACAGTTTCCATAATGAAACTCTCAACAAAATATTACAGAAGAAATCTCTATCAACAAATAAAAATCACATATGATAAACCCATAGTCAGCATAATACTCAGGAGAAAAACATGAGAAACATTTCCTGTAAGATCTGAGATAAGAAACAGATGCCACTTTTGCCACCTCTTCTCACTATAATACTGGAGGCCCTAGCCAGAGTGATAAAATATGAGAAAGAAATAAAAGGCATACATATCACAAAGAAAGAAGTGAAACTGTCCCTGTTTGCAGATGATGTGGTCTTATATTAAAACAAAACAAAAATAAACAAAGAAAACCCTAAAGACTCAAACTGTTAGACTAATTAATTCTCTGGAATTTTAGGGTACAAAAATCAATATATAAATATCAACAGCATTTCTATATACACTAACAGGAAACTATCTTATTTACAATAGCCACAAATACAACAGTTGGGAATAAATTTAACCAAGAAGGTGAAAGATGTCTATACTGAAAATTATAAAACACTGCTGAAAGAAATTGAAGAAGATATCAATAAATGAAAAGATATCCCATGTTCATGGAATGAAAGTTAATATTTTTAAAACATCCATGTTAGCCAAAGCAATCTACATATTCAAAAAATTCTATCAAATACCAATAACATTCTTCACACAAATTATAGAAAACAATTCTAAAAATTGTATGGAATCAGAAGAGACCCCAAATACCCAAAGCAATTGGAGTAAGAACAACAAAGTTGGAGACATTGCACTACTTGGCTTCAACACACACCCCAAAGCCGTAGCGTTCAGAATAGCACGGTATTGGCACAAAAACAGACACATGGATCAGTGGAACAGAATTGGGAGCTCAGAAATAAACCCATTAATTTACAGCAAACTGAGTTTTGATGCAGATGCTGCAAACACAAAATGGGGAAATTATGATCTCGTCCATAAATGTTGTTGGGGAAACCAGATATCCTCATGCAGGGGAATGAAAGTGGGACCCTTCTCTCATGCCAAATACTAAAAGCAACTCAAAATAAAAATGAATTAAAGACAAATGTAAGACCTACAACTGTGAAACTGGTAGATCAAAACAAGGGGAAAAACTCCGTGGCAGATAATCTTTTCTCTGAAATTAAACCAGTGTTCACCAATCATACAAAGAACATTTTGCTAAAACACTTCATTTCTTGGCTTGACTGTATTTGTGACTATACATAGAGCTAAGACTTGTAGGGAGGTAATTTAGGTTAAATTAATTTAAAGGAGTAGAGCTTTAATCCTATAGAGCTGGTGTCCTCATAAGAAGAGTAAGAAAAATTAAAATCCTTACACATGCATAAAGAGAAAAGGGGAACAGGAAAAAAGAAGCGCCCCCCCCCCCCAAAAAAAAACCACCAATCCTACAGGCAATTTCTGATCTCCAGAACTGTGAGAAAATAAGTTTCTGTCATTTAAGCCACTCTGTCTACTGTAGCCCAAATTGACCCACACAGATGGAATCTATAACAGTGAATTAAATGGGAATACTGGAAAGATGAATAAGAAAGAGACAGAGTGCTTTTAAAAAGTTCATAGAGATTCAAGATAGCTGAAGAAACAATCACTGAACTTGAAGAAACATCAGTTGGGATTACCGAGACTTAAAACAAGTGACAAAAATTAATACAATATGCAAGTGTTGTTGGAAGATATCAAACATTTACTTTGAATCTGGAAGAAGAGACACAGTGGTGCAGAAGAATGGTGTAAAACTTTTGAATTTCAAGAATGCGGAAATTGTAGAGAACTTTGAGAAGGTGACTTTTAGAAAATTACTAAACAGACACATATCTACAAATACACTATAAACAGACACATTATATTCAAACTTCTAATAAAAAGAAAAAATTGAAGTTATCCATAGACAAAATTATTCTTTACCCAGAATAAAGATAAAATTTACAAATTATGAGAAACATTGAAAGCCTGAAAATCCCATTGGAGTAAGGTGTTTGAAGTGCAAAAAGAAAAATAAAATAGTGATCCTAGAATTCTACACTCAATGAAATATCTTCCAAAAGTGATACTGTATATATTCTCTATACAACATAAGAGGAACTTCTTCAGAATGCTCTGACAAAATTATGATCTACATAAATCCATGCGATCAGGAAAATCCATTTCCAAACTGAATTAGCTGGCTGCATTGCTGAATAGATGCAGCCTCCACATTTCAGCCCATAAGGTTCAGAGAATTGTCCTCTCAATCAGGACCTTGGACAGGACTAGAAAGCAATGGAGTTCCTACAGCGCTATCATTTCAGCATTTAGCTGAGAGGAATGGAGTTCCCTCCATTTGCTGTATTTGTGAGTGATTTTTCAGACAGAGACACTAGTTCATTTCAGTCACAAATACAGCAAATGGATGAATGGAAATCCATACTAGGGATGTGAATGTTTTGTTGCTGTCTCTGATTTTATCATAATACCACATTTGAATAAAGCCTCTTTTATTGGCTAATAAAATAAAATGAAATGAAATAAATTCACTGAATGGAAAGATCCAAACAGGAAAATTACAAATTAACCTTATGGCTCAAATGGTCCAGGGAACTACCTTGGATTGGTAGCCTCTTTCCTAAAATATTTTTTGTTCATTACTATAGTGCTTCCTACAGTATGTCCTAATCCTTGCTAGCTAGAATTTTCTTTGGCTTCCAAAAATAGCATATTGTAGAAAATCGTTTAATTTTCTATATTTCCATCATTTTATTTCTTTAAAGTGCATAATTTATAGATTCTGTAATCTATAATGAAATATTTACTATCAGACAACCAAATTAGAATGCAACATTTAAAAAATGCAGAAGGGAAGACAAATTTTGTGTTCATATTTAAATGACTCACATAGAATAACATGTGAGAAAAATATAGGAATATCAGTATCTTATTAGAGGATAATAGATTATACAAAAATGATACTTTACACACCATAAGATAATATCCATTCTATTGTAAGAAAACATACTTTTTTTGTATAGGAAGCATATAGAATTGACATAACTAGTAGAATATATTAAGTTGTATAACTTGTGTTTAAGTAAATGATTATTCTCTTTTTTTAATGAATTTCCTTTTCTTTCTTTCTTTCTTTTTTTTTTTTTTTTTGGTTCCTTCATTTATTCTCCCCTTTGGAAACATCATTACCAGTAACATTAGGTAATAAAGTTTATGGTTTGTAGTTACTTTGATAATGCCCTCTAAAGTATAAAGTAAAAGAATCCTCAGAGGAGAACAACGTAGCTGTCAACTTGATCTAGGAAATCAAGAATTGGTTAGTGTAAGTAAGCATGAGAAGAAAAATCTTTTCCAGCTATCTATTGATTCAATTCAAATGAATAAACAACCCCACCACCACCACCACCACGTGCTAGCTGCAAAAGACATGTGTCTCCAACTCAGTAGAAAGAAAATGGGCTCACTTACCAATTTGATCCGGTGGCCGGGGGTGGAGCTGATTTCCCATGTGCACTCCTTCCTGCTTGGATACTTGTCTGGCCAGTTGGGACTGGTGATGAGGCCACTTGGGCTGTGGATCTTCTGTTCACACTCAGCTGTGCCAATAATGATAATATCAGTTCGTGTGGAATCTAGCCCAGGATTGGGCCAGAAAACAAGCAGCCTATTTGCCCACTGCTCTGTTGAAAGATCTTTCTGAATACTAACTAATCATCACTCTGGTCTCTGTTATCATATTCATCTGCTTTGGCAAATAAGTTGCTGAGCATAATCATGCAATGTTTGTTGTCTGACTCACTGGAAATTAAGTGTTTGCCACAAATCAGATAAATGCCTAAAATAAAAGGAACTCCTATTTTAAAATGCTGGATCCATAAACTCAGACTTTAATAGAGCAACATATATTGACAATCAAGAATATCAACACTGGGTTTTGCAAAATATGTAGTGCATTGCTACAAACAAAAATCTTTTTTTTATTTCCCCATTAACAGAACATCACTTTCATCTAATTAATATCATTAAAGCATTTTAGAAATTATATATTTATATTTTCTCTCTCTCTTAGTAAAGTGAATACTTAAATACCTAAGTCACAGTTTTAGTTGCCAAAATAAATTAAACTCAATTTCATTAAAGCAAAATGAAGCACTAGGGATAAAAAAAAAATAGCTCCTTAGCCTCGGAGACAGCTTTTAAACTAACTAGAAAGAATACCTCATTCCATTAGCACAAAATTTCTTATGTTTCTATCCGTTCATATGAGACCATTCCACACTTAGTATCAAGTTTCAAAGTATTCAATGTCATCAGGCTGTGTTCACTGTAATTTATGAAGCTATACCCTATAGATCCTGGTTTAGGCTGGAATTATTTGTTATACATTGTGTATCCCATTGTAAACTATAAATTATTTTCTAAAATTTTGCAAGAAACCTATTTGGGGAAATTATTTACTATATAAACAATATACCAGCATACTGCAGGGCCACACAACAAGGGTCCATGCTCAATACAAATTCATGCAATTGATGTTATCACTGCTGCCATTATTGCATTCCTTAATCTACACCTTCATCTTAACCACAATAGTTCTCCATAGGAAGATTTGGATTTGCAATGTGGAGAAATATCAAGAAGATACAGGTGACATTCAGCTTCTGGCAAACAAATGAGGATTATGTAGCAAGAGCAGGCCCTGTGTTCCATCCCAACCCTGGGGGTGGGAAAGAAAAATAACAAGAAAGAAAGAAAAATTCTGGATCCCATTATGGAAAGGGTTTTTTAAATTCCATCATCCCTGTTTTTGCCTTGCCACATGAAATATGGAGTCTACCTGATTTACAATAGCCTGCAACAGAGCAAACAGGCTTACTGCTAAACAATATAAGGTGCATATACTACAGCAAAGGTAAAAGAAAATTCAACCTTTTTCCTGACAATAAAAATTAATTTTATTAAAAGGTACTTGGACATCATTCTATCTAAATGGAATTTTTCTATAAAATTACTTCTGGAAATATTAGCTACTGGAAATATTAGGAAGATATTTGTTATCTCTGAGACATGGGTTACATGCACATTCTGCAAAAGCTGCTTCTTGTTTTTCTCTGAATTACCTTCCATTTCTGAAGAAAAAAAAAAAATTCTGGGCCTGTTGTCCAGACTGTTGATTTAATAGCATATACTACCAAGTTACAAATGTGCTCATACAGGAAAGCAGAGAGAAAAAAAATTCCTAGTTGCATATGATCCTGTACAATGCCATTTTCTTCAAAAAAGAAAAAAAAAAAGAAAGAAAGAAAACTTGCCAACTTACAATTCTAAGGTATATACAAGAAGTCCATTATCTAACTGGGATTTTAGTCAGGTCCTTCCAATGTACATACACAGAATGATGAGTGGATATAAAACAAAACTTCCTTAATAGTTCTCTTTTTTGAAATAGGCATAAATCCAATTTAAGTAGAAAATTCCAGAGTAGACTCTCAAAGGAAGAAATAAGACCTGAATAATTATCTCCTGTTTCCATATAACTCACAGTAGCTGAGGGGAATAAAATTATTGTTTTGAAAAATCTTGGAATTTTTTAAGACTTTGGAAACAAAATCTGGCAGGCTAGTATTGTGCTACTAGTGTGCTTGCTTTTTATTTTCTGGCCAAATCCTGACTTAAAACTTTAAATGGCATGTACCATTTTCAAATGTCTTTCCCTTGGTAGACATTTGAGCTTGATATGTCTGATATTTAAGGCACATCACTCATGAAGCTCATGTATGAGAAATTTGGGGGAGGGCTATAACACCAAATGTAAAACATTTTTCAGAAGTTCAGTTTATATACGGATAGTGTTGTAAGGTCTATTCTATAAAGACCTGAGGATAACATGTTGATTTTTGGCTACCAAATGGCTTCACAGCATCTTATGTATCTCATATTAAAGATACTCTAATGGTGCTCACATGTGACATGTAAAACCTTTTGGTAATATGAGGTTTCCAGTTATATTATATGGGATCTATAAACATTTCACAAATTTTTTTTTGATTTTTATTTTTGACCTCTGATTATTCAACTCATTGATATGATTAACTCTCCTTAGAAGCAGAACTTTTTTCAAATCACATAAAATTTGAGATGTTGTCAGGAAAAGGACATTTCTTTCCATACCTTCCTTGCAATCATGTTTATTCTCATGCAGCACAAATCCGTTACGGCACTGACACATGTAGCTTCCCACCGTGTTGACGCATTCCTGCTGACACCCACCATTATCCTTAGAACATTCATCTTTGTCTAGCAAGGAAACAAACCCCATAGGTTAGTAAGTAGCTTTAAAAAAAATGCTCTTAAAAGACAGTCACTTATTGAGGCGAGCAATGGCCAAGGGTAAACTAAGTCACAACTTTCCCTGTGTTCAACATGAAAAAAAAATAGAAATTTAAGGTGTCTTAGTTTTACCCTTTTCTTGTTTAGCTAGGAGCCTTGTACCATGGAATGAGTTTCTGAGAATACTTGTGCTAAGATAACAACTTACAATATTCTTTCACTTCTATACTGGAGTAAAACTTTTGAGTAGGGAAAAAACAGTCAACAGATCTTTTCCCAATTAATCTACACAGTGATTGTGAATTTTTAGAAATGAATTTAAAATCACTAGTAGCTTTAATGAAGGCAAGAAACAGCATTTATGTAGTGGTCAAATCCTTCATTATATTAACCATGGTGTACAGACAGAGGCTAAACAAGTTTCCAAGATTTGTATATAATTGCATTAAAAAAAATCACTCAGTATAACTACTGTAGTTGATTTTTTTTCTTCATTAACTTTGCAGATATGCTTGGCATTAATGAATCTGGACATTTCAAAACATTCCAAGACAGAAAAGACATCGTTAGACCATCTTAAAGATGAAAGTTAATTTATATTTTAAACAAATCTACTCTGGCAGACTAGTTTATTAATAAGTCATCCTCTAAAAAGGCTTTTAGTGTGCTATAAGTAAAGGTTAAGATAGGAAATATGAGCTTTAGGAAATAGTCAATATATTCACTACAGGGAGAAAGCCAAACTAGATTAACAGGCAGTCGATTCAGTGACAGGCATCAGCTGTCACACTACGTTACTCAGCTGTCATCCCATGGCTGGCATGTCCCTTTAAGCCAAACTGGCAGGTTGCTCCTGACACACATATAGGGTGGCATATCACTCAGACGTTCATCACTCCCACACACAGAGAACAAAAAGGACACAGTACAGTCATGTCAGAGGTGAGATGAATTCAAATTTTTCACTGTCAGCTGATTTTGCTGGTTAGAAATAGTGAGTTCACATGACAAACAGTTTGCTATTTTGGCTTTTATATATTTTTTGTTTATTTTTATTACATAATCTGCTAGCAATTTTGAAAGATGCATCTACTTTTTCCACTTTTAAAGATTGACTGCCATGACAAGCACACACAGGTTACAGGATATATTCATACATTGGCAGAATATTTCAAATACATTCAGGTATTCTCCAGTCTTTAAAGAATATGTAAGAATCAGTAAATTTGTGATTTATGTTTTATCTGCCTATCCTTGCCATTTTCATGATTCTTTTAATGCTTATTATGGGAACTAAGCAAAAAATTAAATAAAGATAATTAATCTCTAAAAGAGTAACAAACACCAAACTGCATAAGAAAGCATAAATTAATAGAGAATTAACATCATAAAGTTAATTTTAGATCAATTTATCATACCTTAAACCCCATTCCCTTAACTCTAACACTGAAGATTATTGGTTATGAATTATGAATGATAAAAACAGAATGGATGGATGGTAAATTATATTTACTATTGCTATCTTGTCACTTGCTTGCATTTCCTAATTCACATAGTTCAGCAGTAAATTTTTGAAATATATTATTTTATCATAAGAAGCTTTAGAAAAAGCCTTCCTCATGAGTGAATATAGATAAAAATCTTCTTCATTAAATGAAAAAGGACTTTAAAATTTTTTTTTCTGGTGGTACAATTACTCTGAAATAGAAACACACTTCTTATGAAAATGTTTATATAATGATTATTTGTTGTATTTAAAATAAGACCCAATAGAATGAACTTCAGAATGTATTATAGTCAACTAGACTTTTGAGAATGGTATGAAAACCTAACCATTGTAAGCAAAGTAGCTTAGAGAACATTTGTTCCCTTTTGTAATTGACTGGTAAACAAATGGACTGCTCAAGGACTCACCCTATGGGGTGAAGTTGCCTGATTCCTCCTTTCATTGGTACCTGTCTGGATGGCCATGCATGGGAAGCACCAAAATGTTAAAAGAACACATGTATTATTACAGAGTGTTTAAATCCACACTCATGGTATAGTCAAAATAATTCCAACACATCAAACTTCATTCTAGTAGAAATATCATTTCACTAGCTAATCTTTCCAAGTGTGATTAGTTTCAGGACCTCATAGGGCATAGCTGAGCTGTAGTAGTGATAACTGAAAGAATTTCAAGTAAAACCAATCATATTTTAATAGTTTTTTTCAACCAATTATTCTTATTTCTGTTGTACTGAAAAAAATAACTTTTCAAATAATATTTGGAAGAAAGAGGAGGAGGAGAAGAAAAACAGGAAAAATTGAAGAACTAGAAGATGAAGCATTATTATTATATTATTATTTATGTAGTCATATTTTCTAAGTATCTGTTACTTTTTACTTTTGCAGTTTGTCTGTGTTTCCTGCCTCCCTCCATTCCCACATCGCTTGTTTCTTATTTTAGTCAAGGTCCCATGAAAGTTAAAAGTCATCAATTAGGCTGCTAGAATATATTCATGGGTTAATCTATGCTTTAGCCAAGATGCAAAACTGGACTAATCAAAATTGTAACTAACAGCAGCAGAGGGAAGTTATCATGTCCAGAAAGGTAGCATCTAAAACTGAGCTCCTTGTGTCAAATGGTCATATGAAAAGAGAAAATTTCATTAAATCATTGGAATACTTAAAATGAGCCAGATGTTTTACATCATGCAGACAAAAAAAAAAAAGCCCATATTTTTTTAACTTAATAGTTTGTCTAGATAATAGTGAATACATTGGGGTCGTTTGAAGATTTTTTAATAGAGATAATTAATTAACTATTCTAATTAAAGTAAATCCAGTTTTGGATTTTCTTTGTGAGAAACAACAATATCATAAAAGAAGAATTCCACCAATATGTTCTGTATTTCTTACTTATGAAAGGCCATCAAACTAGCAGGGTATGGGGGAGAAACCTTAACAAGCATGATTGACTAATGTTGTCCCTTTTTCCCTCTCAGGATCTAACTTCACAGACTTTTCACAGAATGAAGAATTCAAGAAAAAGGAAAAGGGAGGAGGATGCAGAGTATTCAACATTTCTTAAAATGTCTGCATAATCAATTAAATAATTGAGAATTCAATCAATTATTCATTTGAAATTTTCTGGCATTTTCATAGAGTAGACACACAATGAAGAAAAATTAATAGCTTTTATTAGTAGAAGAAACAAATATTTTGTGAAGAGAAAAAAAAAACAACACATTTCTCTTCTGTAGATGGAAACGAGCCCCAGTCTTGGGAATGGACATGTCTGTTTTCCATTCTGTGTTAGATGAAGAAAAGTTCTATTATTAGGAGAAGGGAGGTGGTATTTTCCCATCAGAGCCTGTAGCATACCTCTGAGACTATCAGAGGTCATCAGTCTATGAATAATACATACTGGTTGGAACTGAAGTGGCAACCTGTAACAAGTTCTTGCAAGATTCAAAAATAAAAATTTTCTCTTTGCAGAAAGCTTCCTTATCTGTAGGAAAAAGAAGTAAACATTCCATGCAACAGAACAGCAACATATAGGAAAGCAAATATTCTCAAACCAAGTTCTCAGAACTGAAATTAAGAGATACATGTAGTACTCATGCACACACACAAACACAGCACACACAACATAAAACTGTTCAATAAATTATCACCTTTAGAGAGCAAAGATAAACTCTGAGAGCTACAACACTGACTATTGCTCTTTCCATAAATACGCAAATATTAAGTCTTACTAATATTGAAAACTTGGAAGCAGGATTCAAAACTGTGTAGGAATATTGTAGTTACATTATTATTGATAATTAACCACACCAATATTTATACATTTGTTAGGGTGATATTAGATTGAATGTTATCTACAAATATCAACAACCAACACATGAGAAAAATTGTGTAAAGAAAACAATGTTTATGAAGAAGTATGTGTGAGAGAAGATGAGTGTGTTAGTCAAAATCACTTGAATTTATAATTGGAAATATTGAAATAAAATTATTTTATCTTACTCTGCATTTTTATAGACCAAAATGAACTGGGAGAAGGCAAACTTCAATTTCATTCTATTTTTGTCACTAAGCAAGTCACTAGGTCTATCAATAATAGTTAGATCACATTCCCATTAAATTATCCCTGAGGGAGATTGCTATTGAAAGTCTTCTTTTTCAAATTCGGTGTTCTGATTATCATAGAAGTCATTACTGAGTCTTTTCATTGTACAGGGTTGCCTAACAAAGGTGCACCCCATGCTCAGTGCCCACTGCCTAAAGTTATTTCCAAATTGTGAAAGTTATAGAGAATTTTAAAAAATCCCGTCAAGTTCTCCAAATGTTGCTGTTTTGCATGCATAAATTTCTACTAATACTTCTTTGGGCTTAACCTATTCTAAGAAAAATAACTTTGTTCTGAGAGGTATATAGCTAACTTTGCCTTATCACTTACACTAGATAAACTGTATTGTGTATACATATGCAGGCTTATACCCCTGTGTTCAAAAACGATATCACGTAAAACTGAGTTTTATTTTATCAGCATATAAAATAAATCATTATTATTAATCTAATAACAAATCTCCTTTAGCAATTCTTGGATTAGATATCTTCTAGAAAATGCCCATGTTACTATATTCTGAATTATCTAAAAAAATGAATAGACTTATAATTCTAGTTAATATCCTAATAGCCTTATTTTGATATTCCTAATTTCTTTATCTTCTTAAATATCAGTTCCTTCATTTGTTCTGAAAATATATTCTGGAATCATTACAGTGCAACACACTTTGATTTTTGTAAAGCAGGTTAAAAGCTTTTCTGCTATAAAATCCATTAACTTCCCACATTTCAAGCTATGACATTTTCATAACTAATTTATGAAGCTTAATTAGAATTGATATATAAGGGTTTCTTAGTTTCATGAACATGGAAGTGACAGAAATCATTGATGTTAATTATTCTGCTAATAAGTTCTTGGAAACATCCCTTTGATTCCATTTCTTAAATCTAAAAAATACTTATTTAAAAATCTGGGGTTATGTGTAAAAATAGATACAATCTACATGGTTATTTTATTAGACAATGGTATGTTAGAAACAGCACTATAAGTACTTTATTTCATTGCATACATTAAAATTTAAATATAGCTCTTTCCCCTCTTTTGTTATCTATGACTTCAAGGAAGTTTAAATTTATTTTCAAATTGCTTTCCTTTCCAAATACTGTGGGATAACTTATCACCAAATACTGTTTTTTTTTTATTGTTATTGAATTCCTTTGTAATTGTTGTTAGGAAAAGAATAAGAAGAAAATAATTGAACACGTTATGTTATAACCCTTGTTAAGATTATGTAAAGCCATAACTACTTTTGAAATTTTAAAACACTGGCTATAAATGTTACTATTTAAGACTAAGTTTTCATAAAATATCTTTAGATTCTTATTTTATTGTCTGTAAAAAGATAATTACAAATTAACTTGTTCTGATTCACTTCTATTGATTTTTTCTTATATTAATATTGAATAACAATAAATATAAAAACTTAAAATTTTCTTCACTTAGAAAAGATCAAAGTCCATCAGGCAATGTTTTGCAAATCTAGAAATATTTTTTAAGAAACAGATATTTAGAAATATTATTTAAGGATTTTTCTTCAAAGTTACTTTATATTTAAATCAGAGAAATGCTCTGAGATAAATTGGAGTTTATTATAAGGCACTGTCTTCCCACTTTAGCAGAAGTATTTTAGTGTTTTTAAATGATTAACTTTCAGGTTTGTATCCAGTCACATGATTAGTTATAAGCACAGTGCGTAGTTTTATACCTAGATTTCTATTAATATTTTATCATCTACAACTTTTTGCACCGTGAAGTCATTAAACTATATTTATGGTACAAGAGTCTATTTGCTTTAACTTGCTATTTTTTTAATTGTCACACTATTTTGTCCAAATTTCTATCATTATCTCATTATATTTAAATCTTTCTTGATGTGGGGATATTTATGAGAGTCTCCCAAAAGAATGGGATTTTTGAGACAAACAGGATAATCATGTTAATGACTCTTGATCTCTATTCCTGATTGTTTTCTAAAGAATCTGTGACAATAAAACTAATAATGCACTTTAAAAATCCCCCAATAATGGATTTTAACATTAAAAAAATCCTTCAATTTTGTTGTGAAGTATAGTATGACCCTGGTTTACATAGTTACTTTCTAATAAATGTAGTTACAATAAAATATATGATTTTTGACAAATTATTTTATGACACTTAAAACATTATTAGAACTATTAAATAATACTTTCAATGTGAATAAACCTATTTATTAAAATGATGAACTTTTGTAGGTTATAATTTTGTAAGATTATCAGTCTAAGATCATTTAGTTATCTAAATCCTTATTTACATCCATCTCTTTATGGTACCACAATGGTAATTTACTACAAATAGAATGTTTTTACCTTCTGTTTTCTTGAGCACACACATTCCCTATTGACAGAAACTCCCAGGAAAGAAGCTGTGTACTAGGTATTATCCAGAACCATAATACTTTAAATATAAATATGGCGAAATACAAGGTCTTTTCAATGCATCAAAAGGAACATTGAAAATTTATACTTAATGATGATTATTTCACACTTTACAAAAAAGTAATCTAATAAAGAAATGAAAAGCATATCTATTGTTTTTCAGGTCATAAGGATGTTGAATGGCACACATTCATTATTAATACCCCTTGCAAAGGTCATAATCTGCTTTTATGGTTAAGAGAACTGTCTGTGAACCAAGACAGAATATGGTTTAAATGCTTTGTGACCCTGAGCAATGTATTAACTCCTCAGCAGCTCATCTTTCAAATAAACATAGAAATGAACATACCAATATAATATGAATGTCCAGAGTTTAGTTTCCTCCTGCACTTCATTGTTCATTTTATTTAACTACCTTCATTCCATCAATATAAGCTAGATTCTTCTAAAATGAAATAAATACTGCATGTAGCATATGTGTGTGTTTAAATACTAAAAACAGATAGTTTTCTAAATGATTGTATTAGTGAACAAGACTTATAGCAAATAAGTTGCTGAGTATTATTGAGATACTCAGCTAATATTGCAAAGCATCACTACACAGAGAAAACAATAAAACCTATTATCTTCTCAAGTGATAAAAGCACCATCTGCATTCATGTTTGTATTCTAAGAATTTAAAAAGCACATTTATATTGCCCTAGTAGTGTTCTAAAGAGTCAGATAAATAATCTGGCTTTTTAATTTGGAAAATTTTGTCTGACCAAAAACAGAAAGTGCTTTTAATTGTTGTGAGAATTGTTAACTTTAATCATAATTTGAATTCAGTATGTATAGTATGTATTTTTAAAGAATCTTGAAGTATGTGACCAAGGTATTGTGCAAAGGAATACTTTGAATGTTATGATAAAATTGAATTGCTTCATAATTTCACTTTTTAAAATAACTATTTAGATGGCTTGAGTAAGTAGCTTTGTCTCTACCATGTCCATGATATTTATACAATAGTGAAGACTAAGAAAGTCTCTTTTATTAAAATAAGACATCCACATTCTACTTTTAAGAATATAAATCTTAAATGAATGCCTAAGAAGAATTTTTAAAAGGTAATTAAATCTGTGAGAAGGCAAGGGAACAAGAACAAGTAAGCTGAGACCCATTGTATTTTGAATGCACTTTTATGTCTGAATTGGAACTCAATGGAGCTTGTGAACCATTAACTTCAATTACCCCCCAAATCCCAAACAAACCCTGGACATGGTAAATCTCACTCATTTTAAACTCAGGGGAACTGGAGTAAATGGACTTCGAATTAACTCAATCCAAATTACCTAATATTAAAGCATAATTGGAATTTAGTTGCTTTAAATTATTTGCTAGCTTTGTGCAAAGGCAGAATAGATTCCTACACTGAGGTTTATTACAATATTATATGTTCTTGGAGTTTTGAAATATTGTTTTTATAATGAATCATTCTGAGATTGAGAAACTAGGGAAATTTCACGTTTCTATATGTTTTTGTAAAATTGGGCAAGTTTTTATTTATTGTATTCTGAATTGGTTGCCAATTTCCAAACACAGAAGTATAAAACATTAAGTATACCCCATCCTATGTTATTTGAAATAAAATTATAATTCCATATTTCTCAGTCTCTTTCTACAATTATGCCTATAGCAACAAGGCAAATATGATGTTGTTACTGGCCTAAAAATAAGAATGTAAATATAGCAATAACAAGAAGAAATATGCTGCAAAATGAAAGAGTCTAAAAATAAGAACACATTTTCCAAAAAAAAAAAATGTTGAAAAATATTCCACTGTCCAGTAGTCTGGTATCATTATTCCCATATATCTGTAACAACTAGTCACTGCTTGGAAGTATTATATCATTTTTGTGTTATTTGTACCAGACTTTATTTATACAAAATCTAATCATTTTGGGTCAACCTTTCATCAGTGCTCCTTTTATTAATATCTTATGTAAAAAATGTTAATAATAGGATAAATCATCATTTATTCTTTGTGCTTCCAAGTTTATCAACAGTAAACTGTGAAGAAAAGATCATAAATTTAAGCCCATCCATGTTGAATATCAGTAACATACACATACAACATGTTAATACTTATACCTGAGAAAAAATGTGCTTTGAAGCCTTTCTTGGATACGGTATTGTCAGATTTGAACTCAATCCTCATGTTGTTGTACTGGGATGTGATCACTTCCGGCACTTCTGCGCCACAGAATTTACCATGCAGTTTAGAGTCGGAGGAAAGACCACTCCAGATCTCCACATAATCGTATTTGCAAACCTGGAAAAAAAACACAGTGGTCCTAGTCACTAGACCAATAGTACCAGATGATTGATATTTATTTGAGAAGCATATCTTGTTTTTACCTGTTTACTCCCATGGTAGTCAAACTGGAAATGACAGGTTAAAGAAAATCAAGAACATGGTTCAACTCTGAGATAAAAAGTATGAAAGATAGAGAATAATTTTGTTGTGAATGTCTTCTAGATTGTATATACACTGACATGCTTGTTTCTTTGTGGCAAGTGACTATATTTTTTTTTAAAAAAGACAAAAATCATAAGGAGAATTCAGATGAATGTTTGTTGAGATGATGGTGATTATGGGCAGAAGAGCAGCAGTTTGTCACTTTTTCATTTTTAAAAAACTTCTTATTTTATTTATTTGTTTGTTTGTTTTATCAAGGATTCAACTCAGGGGCACTTGACCACTGAGCCACATCCCCAGCCCTATTTTGTATTTTATTTAGATACAGGGTCTCACTGAGTTGCTTAGCCCCTCGCTGTTGCTAAGGCTGGCTTTGAACTTGCAATCCTCCTGTCTCAGCCCCCTGAGCTGCTGGGATTACAGGTGTGCACCACTACTCCTGGTTTCAATCTCTGATTTTTTCTTAATTGCTTTAAATTTCAAAAGGAACTGCAAAATTATTTATACAGTATTCTATTTTCTACAAAACATGGCAGGTCATGTACATAATATTAGTATAATATTATATAATAGAATATTAGATTGAGTCTATCAAACACTAGCAACAGAAATAATCCTTTCCATTGTAGAGATGAGAAAACTGAGGTTCAGAATTTTTTTATATAACTTGTCCAAAATATAGTTATCAAACATGGAGTATGGGGGTGGACAGAGTCTGGCTTAGTCCTGTTCTGTGTCATGGAAACATGACATTCTGATCATAACAACACCATTACTCACTTTCAAAGGGAAAGACAGACCCTTGGTATATAATAAAAAAAAGTCAGTTTCCTTTCAAATTTATGAAAATTACTGATGTTTCTTAATTTTTTCAAGTTTGTAGGTATATGGTATTTGTAGGTTTACAGCTGGATCACAAACCAATAGCAATTCTGTTCAGTGGAATGGAGGCAGGAATATATACCAAATTGAGATCTACTCATTCTGATTTATATGTAATACACTAACAATACCCAAGTGGAAGAAGGTGAGTGCCAGGTAGTCTTAAGCAATTTATGGCTCTCAAATGTTCCATGATACACTTTTCCAAAGTTCCAATAGGGCACATTCTAAAGAACACATCTTACATGAATGACCTTATTATGTAAATGTGTAATTAGAAAGGTTTAACAATGCACATGATTGAACCCTGGGGCATGATGTGTTCTTTGAACTATGTCAACTCAAATTACTGGTGATATTAATTAGGTGATAAATAAGCAAAATGATGCTAGGAAAAATGAGATAACTTTTCTACTTACTTTGTTAAAACTGAGATTTTTGTTTAAAGAGGTCTTCAGTATATTATAGGAGCATATTCATAGGGCTAAAGTTCTTTCTCATTGACTTTCCTTTGGTATCTCAGTATAAAGAAGAAAAGAATGAAGGTTTAAACTTAACCCATTTTTCTGAAATTCAAGTGTTTGCTCAGGCCTCTGATCATAACAGCATAGATATTCAGAAAACATGCAGAATTCTGTGATGGCTTCTCACAGGGTACCACCACTATAAACAGAGTTCTGGGATATGTTAATAAAGTTTGTAAAGGGTCCTTATGTGAACTATGACCATTATTATGAGAACAATGCTTTTAGAAGACAGTGCCCCATTTATGTAAATCACTGCCCTCCTTCATCCTGAATGTAAATCTCTCTCTAGTCTTCTCAGAAACATGTACCAATTAATGAATTCAAAATATCTCACTTGCTGCAACTAATAGCTTTAGGGAAAACTATGAGAGTAGAAGTCATTCAATACTCAGTTCATGTCAAATCACAGAAATTGATAGAGAAATCCCATTTTCAAGAATTTTAACTCAATAAAAGCTTTTCCAAAAATACCATAAAAAAATTTGTCTTCATTTTAACATTTCCTCAAATTTGAAGTAGTCACAAAAGGAAAAAGATGTTCCATTTGGATAAAATATATTAAAAGGATAAACTGCAGTGTATCCCATCATACAACTCATACATAATGTTGAAAAATAATCTCAAAAGGTCCATTGAGTTTTAAGATTCTACAATTATCTAAAATATATAAATTCAAACTTTAGTCTCCTTTAAAAGAGAACAAAAGTCATCTATTGTGTAACAAAACCCTAGAAAGAGATTTTTGAAATGCACAGAAGTACTTTGGCTACTACAGACAGAAAACAGATTAAAAAGAAGGAAAAAATAGGAGGTTAAAAAAAGAACAGGGAAAGATAATTATATAAAAGCAAAATTATATGTAAAATCCACAAATATTCCCAACAATGACTTTCCCAGATATATTTCTGTTCTCACACTTTGTGTTTTGACAGAAATATAATAAAGACATAATAATTTTTATGAATTAATTTTATCATATTTAGAAGTGTTAAATCATGTTCATTGAAGAGTAAGCAAAATTGAAAAGCAGAAAAAAATAAGAACAGAAAGTAAGAACGATCAAACAAAACAAGTGTTTATCACGTTTTCTCTTGAATTAAATAAGCGTTGACCAGGACATTTTTTGAAATATTCTTATTTCCGAGTCTGACAGCCCATTTGAATTTAGTGTGTGTTTAGTGTCTATTAGCACAAAGGATTTTTCAAATAAATGATCTCACTTATTTTAATGTGACCACCTGACAGAAAACTGTATCTTTGCAATGTATGCTATATTTTGTAAAGAAAAGATGGTGTCAACTAAGTACAAATGTTACTGAGGCTAAAAAACAAATATTCCTTTTCTTTTCTTTCGCAGTACTGGGCAGTGAACTCAGCCAGTGAGCACAGTAGGTATGCAGCCTACCACTGAGCCACATCCCCAGCCCATTCCCTTATTGATGAACCAGGAGCAAACTTCATAATGAAATGCCACACAGAGAAGAGAACAAAACTACAATGTATCACTGTCCCTGGGACAATGATTATTGGGACTATTTGTGGGCTTTATACATAATTTTGTTTATGCATTTCAATATTTGCCTCTTCTTGTTTTTAACCTCCAATTTTTCCTTCTTTCTAATTATTATTTCTCTTAATTCTTCATTAATGGAATATATCCATTCCTACAAACAAAATGTTCCACATTCTCCCATACTTATATTTTTGTGTGGATCCTGATGTTATTTTTTTAAAACAAAGTCTATGTGGCATGAAGTTGACCTTAAATACGCTGTAATTATTTAATAAATCAGGAAAATAGTGTGTATTAAATCTGCTGAATAAAAGCTCCCTTTGGCTGATTTTCAATCTCCCAGAAATTGTCTAAAATATCATCCAACATCAACAACAATTATAATCAGTTACAGAAATGAGCAACAGAACAAAGAAACATTACAACACCTACATAATTATAATAGAACCTTTTTTCTTTTTCATTTTTTTAAATCTTTGCCAGTTTGCCTTAGTAATTCCCAAAGTATAATTCAAATGCATGGTATGTATGGTTCACTTACTTCATTTCCTTCTAATTCAAAAAATTCAAACTTCATAGAAATTCTGTATTGAGTTGGTGCAACCACTTGCCACACACAGTTTTTGTTGGGAGGGTACTCTTTAGGCCAGCCGGGGGTAGTGATGGTGCCATTGAGCTTGGATAGAAGTCCTCCACAAGCAGCTAAAAAGAAGGAAAAGGTTTGCTTAATAACATCACCCCCTTCTGACCCCCTTTTCCACTGTTACCTCAACATCCCAACGTTAAATTTCAACCATCTTCAGGATTTCAAAATCTAATAACTGCACTCTCTGCTCCTTAGCTTTTAATACAACTATTTTAATCATCAAATCCTATTTATAAACTGCTATCTTATAGCTTTAGAACAAAGTAGATTATGACTGTACTACCACATTTTAAATCACTTGAAAGTTGGTCAAGCAATATAAAATGGGTTTCTTAACTTTTAAATGAGTATAATGACTACCACAGTGTCTTGGCTACTATAGAATTAAGAAAAAAAAACTTTTTTTTTCAAGAATTGATAATGCTGTTGTGGGAATTAAGAAATGTACATCGATAGATAAATATCATAATACAGTTTCATGGCAATAAGACCAAAATCAATTATTTATTTTCTCAAACTATTTTTTCCAAAACAAGTAATGCTATTATGTAAGCTAACAAACAAGATAAATTGCAGTAAACAGAACATACTTGTTCCAAAAAAAAAAAAAAATCTACTTAACAACTGGTTTTCTTTCCTTTGGGATGACCTATTTATATTTCTTCTCTTTCCTATCGATACCAAAATTTGCAAAATCATGTTTTCCAAAAGCAAGTTGAGAGAAAAGGACATATATTGTACACAGTATAATTAATTAACTCCTAGGGAGTCCAGAGTTACATAAAGATAACTGGCCTCTTTCTTTGCCTTTGTGCACATATGCATGTGCATATATATTGCCATATTTATAAGTATGCAAAAATACTACCTGAACATTCGCTTTTATCAGTTTTTGGCAAATGACCATGAAGTAAAATGTTTGTTTCTAGGACCCACATATAAATAATGGTCATGTTCTTTTATGATTGATATACATTGTTCTCTTCTGAAATAATACTACATCTACTTTGTAACTATGTCATTTTCATTCTAGGAGAGGAGGATTAGTAGTTTAACAGGTAGGATGGAGACTTTTGAAAGCCAGACAAAGTTCAAACTCACAAGAAGAAATAGGGAGACTGATTTTTTTTTTTTTTTTTTAAGAAATAGGCCATCAAGGGTGTGACACTTATTCCTTAAGCAAACAGTTTTGCTGCTTTTGCCACTTTCATCCTGTTACAGACACAGTGGAGAACAAGGTGCTCACTTTCTAGAGACTTGCTTCTTGGTGAGCAAAACCAAAAATAAGTTAGTACATGGATACAAATAATAGTAAATTGCTACAAGTTCTAGGTAGATAAATTTAACAGAATTTTTAAAGAGAAATAAAATAGAAATTGACCATAAGAAGGAAGAGCAGTCAATTTCTTCCGTCTGTTAATGAAGGTCTGTAAGAGGGTGGAGGAGGGAAGGTGAAAAAGAGGAAGCTTTGAATTCTTAGGAAAGGGATCTTAAGCCATGGGAACAAAACACTGTATGGCAAACCTCATGTTAGATCGTGAAGGGAAAATGCAGAAAACCATGACAAGTGATGATTTAAGAAATCATATATTCACAAAATGTGCATTTAGCTTTATGCTAAATGCTTTGCTCTGACTGTGCTAGATGTTAAAGATACAAAGATGGTTCAGATTCTGACTTGTCATCTTAATAAGGGAGACATTCATAGACTATGTTAAAAAAAAGATAAAAACAATGATGAATAGACCAATGGATGGATGCATGGAGGGATGGATACAAAACTAGATCTAGATAGAGATAGAAATCAATATGTATGTATGTATCTATCTATATCTATCCATCCATCCATCCATCCATCCATTATGGGCCTGGTGACCAAAGGAGAAAGGGACTGATCTCTAACAAGAATCCAGGCAAAGATTCACAGCAGCCCTGACTGTGAGTGGAGTGAACATAAAGGAAAGAGAGAGACAAGAGAATGAGAATACATGAAGGAAAGAGATGGGCAGGGGTCTCCAGGCAGGCAGCACTGTGGCAATCCAGCCCTACCCTCACAGCTTCTCCGGTCAGGCCCCAGTTCGTAGCCAGGCTCGCAGGCGCATTGGTAGCTGCCCAGAGTGTTCAGACAGCGCTGCTCACAGCCTCCTCGGTCAGGTTTGGCACACTCGTCCTCCTCTATAAAAATGGTGAGAGATACAGAACAAGTAGGGTGTTTTGTCTTTACATGGTAGGGTGCAAAAAATTTTGTAAATCTGATGCTTATTGGCTCTAAATAAAACAAAGACGATTCATTTCTTTGGGAAAGGAGCAGGAACAATGTATAAGCCCTTGATGGATCACACAGAAGGCTCATGTCTGTAACCTCCTAAGAATTGTGGAAGAACCAAGAGAAAACTAGGACAGGGTCAATGGAACAGTACCTTCTCCAAGACAGTGTGTGTTTGTGGGTTTTTTTTTTTTTTCCCTGAATTTCAGGTCAAATGAGACTTGTCAAATCTTAGAGGTTGTTCAGAATGAAATAGAAAAACTTACTGAAAAAGCATAGTTTCCCTATTAATTTCATAGTATAATTTGCTAGATGAATCTCAAAAAATGATTCTAGGGGTCACTGAAATATAGTTCAGTGATAGAGTACAAGCTTAGCATGTGTGAGACCAGCCGAGATAAATCTTCAGCATCATACACACACACATAAAATTATTCCTTCATACTGGAGATTGAACCCAGGGCTGCTCTGACACTGAGTTAAAACTCCATCTCTTTGTATTTTTTATTTTGAGACAGGGTCTCACTGAGTTGCAGAAGGTCTTGCTAAGTTGCTGAGTCTGGCCTCAAACTTGCCATTCTCCTGCTTCAGCCTCCCATTACAGGCATAAAAAGTTTTTTAAAAAATATCATTATTAAGAAACATAATGTGGCAAATATATTATAAATTAATATTCTTACAAAAAAACTTAAAAGTTGACTGGATCTCTTTAAAGTGTTTACTATAAATACTTATATTCGCTGTTTCTTATAAGGACATTTTGATGTATAACATAATAATTCAATATTTTCACAAATGTATATGCTACTTAAATTGTATATGAAAATGTCTGAAAAATAGATACTATTTTTAAAAATGTATGTGACAGAATATACTCCATATCTTGCTTTCCAGAAATAACTTAATGTGAATTAGGCAAATTGTAAATATCCTCTGGTGAAATTATCTGTCAGCAAAACACTAAGTATTTTTTGATAACCAAATATACATAAATATCACAGGAAAAATGTTGGCAGCCCATTTTTTTGTGAAATATAACACATACAGAAAAATTTTACACTTTGATGGATTCATATAGTTAGAGCATCAAGTTTTTCTGTATTTCAATTCATATGATGAATACTTAAGTAACTCTCAGGGAAAATTCATTTACTGTTGTTCTTGAAATAAGGAAAATATTTAGATGTCTATCAATAAATTTTGACATATACATATTGATTGCTTCATTTATCCTATAAAAAGCAGTGTAGAGATAATTGTTTGCTCCACTCATAGGAAATTTTATTCAACAATGACACACTTAATATAAATGTCTTCAAATTTCCCATAGGCATGTTTGATGTTTGTATTTACATAAAAGTAGTTTTCATTTTACCTTTATAAAATACATCAAATATGTGAGATAAAAATAAAAATGCAGTTATGCAATTCAAAATTAAAGCTGATCAGCAATAATTCTTTGTCATAAAGACATTTTAGGCATCAGAATAATTCGCTAAAGAAGATGTAAATTCTTTCCAGTGTGGAAGAACACCATTCTGGAAGTGATTCTTTAGACATGCTGGCACTTGGAGATAAACTGATGTATCAACTGATGTGTCAATAAATTCCCTTCTGGTTACGGATTTTTTGTTTATTACATATACTCATGTACTGTAAATATTTTCTTCCTCTCTGTATATCCCTTTCTGGATTTTGTTATTTTGACTATTTCATAAAGAACATATGGTAGCCATCCTAACAGCATCTCTGCCCTGTGCTATGAAGTTCCAAACTCCAGTATTTCACTAGTTACCTTTCCCATCAAAATTCACCAAATATCTTTATAAACAGTGCATACTTCAACTTTTAATACAACCACAAGCCAGTTTTCCCCCAACTTTAAGATCAATAATACAATTCTCCCTGAAAAAAAAAAAATCTCATGTTTGCACATTACTGCAAATTACCTTTGAAAAAGTTAGCAGCAAACCCTGCCTTATTCACGGTCCCGTCAGAAACGAATTTCATCCACAAGGTATTGGAGGTAGATCTTATGTCTTCAGGTTTATCATAACCACAGAAACGACCTATCACAGGGCTATTATCGCTGTTTCCATCTCGAACTTCTAGGTAGTCATAGGCACAGTTGTCATGTCTTTCAATCTACAACAGTAAAAATGTGTGAACATGACCTCATTAATACAAAAAACAATTTTATAAGATTATTATGTACTCTCAGTGCCATAGAACTGACTTGTTAATACAAAAGTTACTTAAGTGAATGCAGTAAATATTTCTCATAAGTGCACATGTTGCATTTGAATAAAGGACTTTTAAAATCATAAAATTGTATGGAAATATAACCATGTGGGTTAGGGCCAATAGGAAAATCTGAATAAAAAATCTGATAACATGCGATGACAGTTCTTCCTTGTGTATAACATTCTTTATCCATAATCAGCATGGCTAGGTATGGAAAGACTTCTATCTTGTAGAATCAGCAGTGGTTTCTATTTAAAAAAAAAAAAAAAAAGGTCTTACTAAATTGCTTAGGGCCTCACTTAGTTGCTGAGTCTGGCTTTGAACTTGTGATCCTCTGGCACAGCCTCCCAATTCTCTGGGATTACAGGAATGTGCCACCATATTAGGCTGGCTTTCTTTTTCTCAAAGTAACACGGTCTTGTCTGGATGAGCCCTTTTACATTGACACACTCTTTTTAACCCCCATAATTTCCCTTTCCTTAATAACTAAATGCAAATATTAGATCAGAATGTCAGCCTGACTCTTGTTCATGAACCTAACACTTCATAGAGTACTCTTGTTCATGAAGAATCTGGCCCTTAATTTCTAAAAACAACAGAACAAAAAATGTACAAATTACTATAAAAATAATAAGACAAATTCTGAATAAAATTTTTACTTTTAACATTTTTTTCATAAAAATTGGGTATTATCCCTGAAGTCTCAACTGTTTATTAGTTATTTGAAGTTGTAAAGGAAAGGCATCTATAATTTAAAAACCATTAACACTCTTACATCTTGTCAACTATTATTCAATATATAATTCATTAGTTGATGGATTTCTCCCATTATAAAACTAATATCAGAGATTCTATTTATTCTGGAATTAGACTCATTCATAGAATTACAATCTGAATGCATGAAACTGCTGATATAGTTGGTTGAAAACTCCCTTTCCCAATCCATCAATGCATTACCAGTGATAGTCTTCAAAACAAGTAGCATAAAGACAACCAGGAAATAAATTTATTAGAAGCACAGATTTAGATGTAAGAGTATGTGCTACATTTGCCGTTTTCTTTCCTGCAACCACAAAAGAGAATTCATTCATTTTTCAACAAACATTCAGGACCTACTCTCAGCTAGGTACTCTTTTCAAAATTTGGTGTATACCATTTAGCAAAATACCAGAACTTTGCCCTTCTGTATCTTACATTCTTCTAGTGGGAAGATGGAAAAGGAATAAGAGTACATAATCAAAAAATATGCAATCAAATCAGAATATAATAGAAAGTGTCAAGTTCCATGAAAAAATATGAAACAAGGTAAGGAGTATGAGAATTGGGAATGGGGTAGTGGTAGCAATTCTTAGTGATATTAAAGGGTAGGGGATCACTGAGCATGTGAATCATAAATGCACACATTTTTCCTAAAAACAAAAGAAAAAAAATCAACACTAAACAGTAACAAGAATGCAGATGAAAAACCAACTATCTATCCTCAGCTGCTTAGAGCAACATAGAATAAACTGCCCCAATTCATAAATCATATTGGAAAAGGGTAGGAAAAGAACAAGGCAAAAGAGGAAAGGAATTGAAAATGCACAAGAAAAAACTCCTTGCAGGAGAAGGTCCTTTAATAAAAATTAAATCATATTCATATCAAAAGGCATGCTAGAATAAAAATTAGTAAGCTAATTGCAAAGGTCTTACAATTAGTATTTTAAGACAACAGTTGCATTTAAAATTGTACTACTCACAGGCAAACAAAATAGACACTATTAAAAATGAAAAAAATTTTTCAATGATTAAAAAAAAATTGATATTTCCCTGTCCATCATACACTCTGTCATTTTAATCAATAAACAATAGATCGCTTTAAATTTTAATTTGTAATATATTCACTGCTTAAACCTGAATACTTAAATATGTGATACACAAAGTGTAGATATTCAGATATTCCATGGTTAAATGTATAAAAATGTCTAATTTTAGGACTAATTACACTAGTACCTACTTATGGGTTTCATTTTATTTATATACTAAATATTATGTACCTGGTATTAGGAGGTAACAGAGGAGAAATATGGACTGCATACTCACATAACAGTGTCTTACTGATTGAGTTGTTTAG
Organism: Callospermophilus lateralis; assembly: GCF_048772815.1. Taxonomy (NCBI): domain Eukaryota; kingdom Metazoa; phylum Chordata; class Mammalia; order Rodentia; family Sciuridae; genus Callospermophilus; species Callospermophilus lateralis. Next base: position 19,883,163 of record NC_135308.1, on the reverse strand, counting down.
AAATGAAATGTGCCTTTTATCTATATGAACTTAACATATTTAGAAATGCATTATGCCTCACAACACCAACCCTAGATCTCTTCTCAAAGATTGGATGATGGTGTTTGTATACCTTTCCAGTTTAATCCTGTGTGGAAGGCAAGTACAATGAATGTGATTCACTGTTATTAATTATAATTATTCTTCGTCAAGTGCACCTACTTGACGAATGAAAGCATAAGTGAAATTGTGAGTCATTTTTATATCATTTGTGCAATATTTTCTCCACCTGTGCCATATCACTTCATCAATGAATATATAGAATAAATGTGCTGAAGATACAAAGTGAATTAAGTCCACTGATGTCACGCCAATAACACTAAGCTTCTTGAAAAAAGGAACAACAAAGTTGATGATATATAAAAGCAATAAATAAATAAAAAAGAAAAAGCAGTTTCTCCTTGAATTAAAACATGGATGCAGTTCAAAGAGCTGAGAGTCAGATGCAATGTCTTGCACAATCACACACATAAGAAATATGTTTTGTAATAATGATGCTGATTTATTACACACTTTAATCTAATCAGAGCATAATCTACATATGAAAGTGGCAAGTTTATCACAAAGTGAACAGACCCAATATGTCATAAATAATACAGTGAAAGTGATAGTAAGTTCTGAACATTTTTTCAGAAAACTGATATTTAAATGATACTTGAAATAGGTCCAAATACACAAAAAAGGAATAACACCACCAAAGGCCAGCCAGAGGGGTTAGTGTTACATTTCATTACTCAGTGGGGATCTCTACCTTTAATAGCCAGTTAGAGAACTAAGAAAAAAAGTGAGTTTTACTGTTTAGCAAAAAGTAAAATGAATTAAATTGGGCTAAAAGTGGTCAACCTCTCATTTTAAAACCACCAATTTGTACAGAGCTTCTTGAGCTGTTCTTGCAAATGAACTCTAACACTGAAGGAAAGCCAGTCCAAGAGGAAGGGGCCAGACCCAGGCTTTGCATCCAACATACATTATACAAAATAGTGTAATAGAAATAAACATATGTAATTATACCTGTACTCAGAGCAATATGATTCACAGCTAAAAAAGTCCTTGTACAGGTGAATAAATATACATACAATGAATTGCTATTTAGCTTTATAAAGGAAGGAAATTTTGATATGTTACATATATTTTGATATATTGTAATATGGATGTAACTTGACATTATGCTTAGTGAAATAAGCCGACTATGAAAGAAATAAATTCTATGTGTAAGTCTGCTTATATGAGATACCTAGACTCACACATAGAACAGAAATTTACAGAGACAGAAGAAAATTATTTCTGCCAGGGACTGGGAGAGGAGAGAAGGGAGAAGGAAGATTGAGAGAACTATTGTTTAGTGGGTATAGAATTCAGTTTTGCAAGATGAAAAGAGTCCTAGAGATTGATTGTCCAATGTGAAATGTACTTAAAACTACTGAAAATACACTTCAAAATGATTATGATGGTAAATTTCATGTCACGTATATTTTACTTGTTACATAATGTTATAATGCAGCTTTAAAATCTAATCTAATTACACAATCAAATATAAGTAACATTTTGATTAAAATAATGCAACTTTTATAGGTAATATAACTCATAATGATATATACTCAGAACAAAGTTAAGGTTGCTTTTTGGTCTTGAGGAAAACATTAAGGAAACTATAATACAAGCAATACAAGTGAGCATTTATCATTAAATATTAAGTTAATTTTAATAGTGAGAAAACTCAAGTAAAATCCAGGAATTAATGCTATCAACAAACAGAATCCTGAACAAAAAGGGAAAAGGCTTAATATAAATAATTATGTTTAATTTTGTTATTCTATAAAATTAATATTTATCAGTAGTTGCATTTGATATTGAGTTAATATTAATACATGATTACAGCTATATAAGGGGGAAAATATACTCAAAATGTTAAAAGCAACATCCCGGGTCTTGGTTAAGTTTGTTTTCATGTGAATTCTTTATTTAAATGCCTCCACTTCCTTTTTTGTTTTCCTTCAAGACACAAGCATTTTACTTTTACTCATGAATTTAATAGTTTTACTAATAACTTCTATGCACAAATAGTATGTACTTGACAGTGTGTAACATCAATGAATGAAGTAGACGTGTCCCTGACTGACTGACATGCAATACCATGGGCAATACCAGATACCAATACATATGAAGACATTTGGGAGGGAACAGCATTGGATGCAAGGAAAGAATACTGAAGAATACCTATGGTGGTTCTTGACTACCAGGACTCAGTGATAAATACACAGACTGGGAACTTTGTTTCAATGACAATGCTACCAATTTTGTGAACTTAGGCAAGTTTATTTAAAGTAACGAATGCAAACCTCTCAGAGTTCAATTGTAGCCTAAATTACAATTTCTGAAGAGCTCTTAATTCTTCTCTTCTTCAGTCATTAACCAATACATAATCTTAGCTGCACACTCCCCAAAACACTGCATAGCAAGTAGAAGAACGTAACTAAGACATCCTTATCTTGGCTTCTTAGTTCATTTACAAAGACCACTACTTATTGTAAGCTAATGCAAATATTTAAAGAAATTAAAAGAGTGTTTTTAGTTGGGCAATTTACCAAATAATAAGATAAAACCTGTTGTATGCAGGAACATTGAAGCTTGTAGCAACGATGGTTAAGGCTGTTAAACATCTCTGGTTTTCATAAGGAAAGAATCATCAAATCATCAAATGTGTAGCAATGTTGACAAGTACCTCAAACTTAATCCCACTTGAATTAATGTATGTGAGGATTTCAGTTTAAACAAAAGTCAGCTCCAGGTTTATTTCACTTCTTTTCTATTTTATTGACATTTCTTTGAAGCTGTTCCTGTAAACATTCCCAGTCTCCAAAACTTTTTTCTCTTCTCTATTTCTGCATACTGAAAGTTCTCAAATAAAAGAGTACTTAAGGCTTATAATTTTATAAGTAACACTTCTGCTGAACAGAGGATGAACTCTTTGAATTAATTTCAGAGATAATCTAAGTTCATATACAAATTTACTTCCATATACTAGTGTTAAAAAACTGTATCCAATAAGAAAAGAGAAAGTTTCCTATCGTACTCCACTGAGGATGCTATGAGAAACTCCCATAGACAGAGTGGCTCTTGGGAGGTGGGAAGTCCAAGATCAAGGCACTGGCAGATCAGTGTCCGGTTAGGTCCCTCTACAAGTTAGCACATTCTCACTGTGTCCTCCAGTGGTAGAAGCTCTCTAGGCCTACTTCACCAGTTCACTAATCAGATTCCTCAGGGCTCCACCCTTATGGCCTGATCACATCCTGCTGTGGTTCTTGACTACACAGGAACCTAAGATACTAATCACATCCTGATTACCCCCTCACCTCCTAATACCAACACCTTGGGAGTTAGGATTGCAATGTATAAATCTCGGCACATGCAAACATTCAGGCCAAAGCTCTTCTCAAGTAATATAAATATTTGGTCCCTCCCCCAAAAGGTCCTCTCCTCAAATATACCTGATAAGCATTAATGGAAGCACTTAGGCTTACATTCTTTACTTATATTAAAACCCAGGTCATACTGGGAAAGATGAAACTGTGGCATAAATTCCCAGAAAGGAGATCTAATAAGTTTGTTTTTACAGTAGCTCTCAACAGAATGTTGAGTTTTATCTCAGTGGCCTTTTTAGAGTAACAGAGAATAAAGGAGAAAAGTAAGACAGTTTTTGAAAAAAGTTTACGACTAAGCTAAGTGAATAAAAATTGTTTTGCTAGGCAAAATCAAGAAACATTGAGAATTTGAGATGGCACTATCTTTGATTATGTATTTTCAATATAAAATACATAATATGCAAATTTAAAACATGATGTATAAACAAAAATAAGTATGTAAAGAGATAACTGACTAAATAAATCATCTAAGGCATGGTATGACAATTAAGAAAATATATTCAACTGATTATTGATAACTACAGTGTGTTCTATAAAGTTGCTGAGAACAGTGAATTAGCAGATTGATTCATTGCTCCCAGGAAATTATAGTGTTAGGTTTTTGTAAGATTCTAGTCATAAAATTTTTATCAACCAATCAGTACATAGCCTTGTTTTATGTGTGTTTCTATTTAAGGACACCTTAATATACTGGCAATTCATGAACACTAAACTCACAGCCAACAATGCTATGACTCATTCCTGAGTGAGGCTTATCTAACACACGTTTTCCCAGTAAAGCACACCACAGCTGGTAATATCCATGTTAGGTGCTCTATGCGTGACTTTAAATGATCCAAAAAGCATGATGAATATTTATTTTTGGCTTGCACAAATTTTACTGAATAGGCAAATTTGCAAATAAAATCAAGTGTACAAGAATTTTAGTGCTAGCTGGTGTGATACTTGGTCAATGGCCTAAGCTCAGTTTCTATATCTAGATTTAGGCAACTCTAAATCCTTATCAGTTTCAGATTTAGGGGGACTCAGGATCTCCAGCCTAAATTCAGTCGCACAGCCTACCAGGTCCTTTAAATCTAACTTATCTGTCTAGGATTGTATCTTCATAGAAACCTACATACTTTTGATACTGTAAGGAGATCTTAATTTCCATCCACGAGACTTCATTAATTTTCATTCAAACACCTACATCTATCTATTCATCTGTTCTGTTTCCAAATATTAATCTTAAAGTCATTAGTGCTGGAGATATTGGCATCAGCAACAGGTAAGATTCTTATCCTTTGGTGATCAATCATATTTTAGTGAGACCATCATTAATACCATCACCTGGGGAATTAGGATCTCAAAGTATAAATTTCAGGGCATGCAAACATTCAGGCCAAAGCACTTCTCAAATAGTATAAATATTTGGTCCCTCAAAAAAGGTCCTCTCCTCAAAGATGCCCGATATTCATTAACAGAGATACTTACGCTTATGTTCTTTACTTATATTAAAATCCAGGTCATACTGGGAAAGATGAAACTGTGGCATAAATTCCCAGAAAGGTATAAACTAAGGAGAAACATATTCATACCCAGAAAGGTATGAATCTAATGTCACCGTTGAAATCCTAACTCCCAAGGTGACAGTATTAGGAGGTAGGGGTAATTTAATTTTCTATTAAGCCAATATTGAAGTTCAGTTCCTGTAACTAATAATGAACATGTAAACATATAAATGAACATATAATTATGTAAACAAACATATTCATGGCATAAATGTTGTTGTAAATATAACAAAATAAAATGAAAGAGTGCTGGTTTAAAAATTGTAGGATAAGAAAATATTTTAAAGCATTGTTGGGCAAGTATTTTTAAAGAAGGCAATACACCAGGCACACTAGTGCAGGCCTGTAATCTCAGCAACTCAGGAAGCTGGAGGCAGAAGGATCCCAACTTCAAGACCAGCCTCAGCAACTTAGTGAGGCCCTAAGCAACTTGGTGAAACTCTCTCAAAAACAAAAACAAACAAAAAAAAATTAAAAGGGCTGGGTGTGAGGCTCAGTGGTAAAATGCTTCCATGTTCAATCCCCAGTATCAAAAAAAAAAAAAAAAAAGCAATAAACAGAGATCTGAACGATGTGAAGAAGGAAGAAGAGCAAAGATCTAGAGGCAGGTAAATATCAGTGTTAAATGCCATGACATAGGAAGGTCCTGGATGCTGGCTGACATAGGAAGAGAAAGAAGGATGTTTAAGACTGAATTGCAGAGTTTCTTGCTCCATAACTGAGTCTGGATTTTACTGTAGGTTTGATGTAAACCAGGAAGGTGATTGTAAGTAACGTCGTCACCATCCACCTTAATTTGCAACAGCGTCATTCTGGCCATTCTATGGAGAACAGGACAGGTAGGGAAAGAGTTGAGACCCGAGATACTCAGCAAGAGTTCCAAACGAAGAGGTGAGGACAAGGACAGGGTGGCAGGCAGAAATTGTTATGAAGTCATGATGTATGTGCATAATTTGAAGACAAAGCTAATGGAATATGCTCATAGTCTCACTAGGAGGCTTAAGGGGGGGAAAAAAAAGTAGAATTAAGGATATTCTGTAGGTAAATGGTGACACCAAATGCTGAGGTAGAACTCAGCTGAGCTGAGGAAGAGTGGTTGTAATGAGGATGATAAAAGAGTTTGGTGTGGTTATTCAGAGATGAGGGACCTATTACGCATTGAAATATGCCCAGTATCTAAGTGAAATAGGCAGAAACATATGGGATATATGGCAAAATGAAGAAAGGACAGGAAACTGTAGAAAATAAAATGAATTATCAGTCAGACTATTACCTGACTTTTCTCAATTCCAAAGCATAGCAATCATGTATTCATTTAATTGGCCAACAAGTATTAAGTGACATGTCAGGAACAGCCTAGTTGCAAATGCTTCCTATTTGTCCATAACCTATCCTGTTTTTGAAGAATATCACTGTTACTGCATTGATACATAAAAAATAAAACCACAGACATCCAAGCCAGTAATTTCATCTTTCCTTGTTCTTAGATGCATGGGATGAATGCCTTGTCTGACATCATTTCTGTAATGAGAGAATTCCATAATCGAATGAGTTATATATTGAAAGACAGCTAATGTCTTAATTCTTGAAATATCCCAAAATATAGGTAATGTGACCATTGGGTAGATGATTTTTCAATAATCAGTTCCAGTCTGAATTGCAGGTGAAACTCTTTCATTCAATTTTAGTTCCTTGTTAACTAATCTAACTAGTCTATCTAAACAATATTTGCACTCCTATATGTCCATAAAATAACAAAATTCAAATATGAATCAGATAATTTCAGGACCAAGATTTCCAAAAATGGAAAGTAGTTTTGAGCATAAAATACAACATCTTGATCAAAGCAGAGACATTTATTTTTTCATGTTGAGAAATATATCTAGGAAACTGAATGACACATGGAAGGGGAAGAAGATAGAGAAAAGTACAAAAGAAATACAGAACACCAGCTTACAGAGAGAGTGTGAAGATCTCTGGCCCTATGAAAATGTCTAGATTCCCCTGGGGCTCCTGTTATAGATCCAGAGACTGGACCCTGATCATGGCCCTCGGTGGCAAGAGCAACCTAGCTATTGATAGACGAAGCCTCTACTGCCTTTTGACAACTTACACAGTAAATAAAGCTTCTAATCAGCCGAGAGAGAATCTCCAATCATGGCATCTAGATCCAGCACCATCTCATTGTTCCTTTTCTCTTCTTCACCTTGGCCTCTATTTCTCAAGTGACTATTTGATTCAAACATGCTCTAGAGTCCCTGGAAAATTCCCCCATTTCTTATCTTTATATCATTACTTCAGTTTCTCTTGTTCCACCAAACATTACACTTTAACCAGCTTGGGCCTAATCGTTTGAGACCCTGACTTTGATCCAGAATTCTGATTCATCTTTAGTTTATTCTACTCCTTCATCTAATAATAAAATGGTGCCTCTGATCTTCCTGACAAATATTTTTGATGAAGTTGAAAACTCCTAAGAACACTTGAATTTCTATATTTGATGTAAACAATGATCTGTGTTAACAGGTAAAAAGCAAAAATAAATAAATAAATAAATAAATAAAAAATGGATTTTTCTCCCAACAACAACAACAAAAAAGATTGTCTACCTTTTAACCTCTTAGAAGAGAAATAAAAATTCTATTACTTAACGGACCCTCCAAGTAGTCTTGTGAAATAAGCCCACACATTTGTCAAAAAAAAAAATAAAACCCTATTGTCAGCACTTCAAACATCCTAATTCAAATAGCACAGTTAATGTAAACTCACTTTAATCTTCTTAAAAAAGTCTGTAGAAAGAGGAAAGGGAGAAAAAATTTTAAAAAACCTTTCACTCTTGATGTTACATTTTATAGCTGATCCTTTGTTTCTTCACTGATTAAAAGGCCGATTCTCTGTTTCTTTACTGGTTTAATGAGGATTCCCTTAAATGCCGCTGTCATTTATGGAGAAGATGCCCCATGAAGGTCACCTAATAGACTTTACCTCAAAGGCCTGAAAGGTCAGTCCGACATGGTAGCCCTCGGACACCGTGATTTTCCACACACACTCTTTCATCGGACGATAGTCATCAGGGTAATTAGGAGACTGAATCTGCCCTTCATTTCTGCGTATCTCACCTCCACAAATAGCTGAAGAAAGCAAAAAATAAGTAAATAAATAGAATTAGACATGGCACTTCATTTTCATTTTCTATTAAGCCAATATTGAAGTTCAGTTCCTGTAACTAAGAACATAAAAACCAGATTATATATAAAAAAAAAATCAGAGTTGGCTGATTATACTGTTGTGCAGATTTAGAGGGTAAAACATGTAGTTCTCTTAACTATAAACAGTAGATCACTATCAGTCAAGGAATACATAATTGTTGATCACTCTTATGTCACATTTTCACCCCTGAAAAAATAAATATGTTTTAAACTTATATAAGCCTTTAGGAATTTTATAAATATATTCTATGTGAGTTTGTTCTGTGATTCTCTGAACTGCTTTGACCGCAGGTAAAACAGCTCATCAGCAGACAAGCTTCACCCTGAACAGAACTGAATGGGCCTCTGGCAGTGAGTTAGCATCATGTGCTCAACATCTGTGGCTTCATCCAAATAATCCTCTTCACCACTGTGCAGTTAATCTTTAAAACAAAATGCTTCCATTCACTCAAAAGTTTAAGGGAAGCAAAAATCTCTGTCTTGGAAATTACCTAAACCCCTATACATGCAAGGGTCTCCGCTGTCCACCACATGGTGAGTAAGGGGCTGTTTTTAAAGCCAGGAAGCACAATGCTATCTTATTGTTTAGAGAAGCATAGGACAAAGCATGCAATAAATTCTTCCTCGAATGCTGACTCTCTGATTTAGACAAAGCATGCTTTAGAAATGTGCACAATTACTTTCTGTGCCGTTTCCTATAATAGACTATTTCAGCAGTGCTGGGACCAAATACGTACAAAATCAGTACAAAGGAAAATAATGTCTTCATACTATTTTAATAGTATTGTGAAACAAATTTTAAATACTTTGTGCCATTTGGGTTTTTTCTCCCACACCTCTCTGAGCACATCTTGTTGTTACTATATCATTGATACAAGAAAACTGGCTGTTTTTAACAGTTTTAATGTCTGGAGAATTTTTTTATAAAAATAATTTGTGAATATTGAAATGCATGTTCAGAAAATGTTATAACTTAAAACTTTTAAATATGGTCACAAAATCATTCTAATGAAATTGGCGGGAAAAAAGGACACTTAGCTGAGAGATCTAAAATACATTCATTTCTTAACTTCAATGTGACTTGCCTTCATAGACAGCTGCAAACCCTTTTCCTACCCAGTTACTGCTGCTACGGAACTCAATCCACATTCTGCTGTCTGTAGAGGTAAGAACTTCAGGCACCTTGTCCCCACAGAATCTACCTAAAAGAAATGAAAGAATAAAGAGCACCAAATAAATATGATTCTGTGTTCTACTTGCTTTCTACATTAGCTACAAACTATACATATAAAACCTAGTTTGGCTAGTATCTCTATCCCTAATGATCAGAGTCAGAATGCCTTAATATTTATTTAATAAAGGTTAATAAAACATTCTCTTCATATATATTTATAAACTATCAAACAACCGGTGTCAGTATTATCATCACATGTAGTAAGAAGAGTTAATTCAAAAAGGATATTTACAGATGGACCCATGATACATCAAGGTGAAAAACAGAAATGACACAAGTCCCTCGAGACACTGGTTCAAGTCTCCATCTGGTCAATAAGCAGGAGAGTGACCTGCTGATAAATGTGCTCCTGGTCCAAACAGAAGTTGGTTCTCTAGCCAGGGTCAATGAGAACCCATCAGGACAACATCTGGGATACTCCAAGGGACTTATTGCATACACTATCTCATCTATAAAGCTGCAATTGGTGGAATTATAGGCAGAATAACCAACATTACTATAAGACCTCAGTCTGAGATGTGACATCTTCTAATTGCATATCCAGAGGTAAAAATAATGAAAAATAGATGCAATACTAACTATTGTTTCTTCCTTTCTTATGCAATCCTTCCACAAAAATTCATTGCTTACTGTATGTCTACCTTGGGGTTCTAAGAACTCACATAATGACAAATGGTTAAATGTGACAAAGCACATGAAATAATTCTATAAACACATGACATTTCTATCTACTTTTGTGTGCCTCTGAAAATGGCATAATTTCAATATGTATAAACTGGTAGCCAATTTGAATAAAGCAAATTTATCAACAGTTAAAAGACAGAACAATATCTTCCCAAGATGCAAAATGAATTAGAGGTACCTATAGTACATTTTAAGCTATAGTATGCATGAAAATTGCCAGGAAAATCTATTAAAATGAACCTCTCGCTCAGAGGATATGGACTTTTTTTTATAATTCCTGGGTTTTTATAATTCTTACACCTTTCCAGATGAATATAGAGCAAGCACTCTGACGGCTAAAGTTTTACAAGAAATGGTGGAGAAATCTTTTCACATGAAGACCATATCACATTGAATCAGTCTGGTGGACATAACTCAAATTTTAGCTTCAGATTTGATATGAGCTTAATGAAATGTTTCCTTTGGAATACACAGATGTATATAACATATGGCTTCATCTAGGCTAAGAGACTAAACGTACAAGACAATGTTTTCTTCAACCTGACTGTTCACATTACTTCAATTCTTCATTACTTCCCTATTTTTAAACATTTCCACAGATCTCCAACTTACTCAGGCTGCTGTCACTTTTAATCTAAGAGTGTCCATTCAGCAGGTTTTGGATGTTAAGAAAAAAGAAATATGAAATATGTCTAGCACATCAACATGGCTAAACAAAGCTACTTTTAAAAATAAAAGAAGCCACAATCTAAAAAAAAAAGAAAGAAATAAAGAAAATATCCACATATAAGCACACATGCTCACGACAGCTCTCACCTCTAAGTTAAACAGGGCAACAGTAAACCACCTCATACAAGTTAATAGTGTGGTCTGTGGTTAAGCACTGATGGCAGATTTACATGGGGACCAAATCTGGCTACAGCTAATGACACAAACTACAAGTGTTTTTGTTTTCCCAGCCACAGAAAAACTCTTGGAAGAAAAACTAGCAACGTCTTGGCACAGGAAGAACCTATCAAATACCTGACAGAACACACTCTACAGCCTCAGCAAACACAGAACACCCACAGAATATATTCACACCTGATCTTGTTTTTGTTTCATCAAAATGTTTGATCCTCAGCACCACATAAAAATAAAATAAAAATAGTATTGTGTCCACATACAACTAAAAAATAAATGTTTAAAAAATTATGAATTAAAAAATCACAATTATTAAGCTGAAAAAACAGGAACATCCTGAAGAATTATCATTATAACCCTAATACATGAAAAAGCTATGCTCAAGCATTACATTCAGATCCAAATAATCTACTTGTAGTTAATTTAGTTTAAGTCAATTAATCAATGTATTCATTTCTCTGAGTATGTTTTGTATGGTTGGAAAAGGGTAGTCGAAATAAAAGCAATGTAGACTACATACATTTAAACTCTAAGATGACCCTTGAGAGAACGGATGGTCTCTGTACAGGACAGAATACTTGTGTAACCACATAGGAGATAAGTAAGCACTTACCAAGGAGAGGTGACTTCCTCCAGTACCCATCTCTTACTTCAATGTAGTCATACCAACACAAACTACTCTTGTATAGGTCCATTGTGGTAAAATTTAAGACAATCTGTAAGATGGAGGAAAACAACACACAAAGTAAAAATGATCGTAATTTGAATCCTGGAAGGAAGGAACCCAAAACTACAGTGAAAAGGAACTTATAGCTATTTCTTTCTTTTTTCTATATTTTAATCACCCTAATATTTTTTTCTTAAATGCCCCCAAACCATGTTTTCTCATTTTCATTAATAATTCCAATAGAAGCACAATGTTAATAACTAGAAGGAATCAAACATTTTAGCAATTCACCCAAGGTTCTGTAAAGTGAATTTGAACAATTAATGGCACAAATAAAACAAATCTTCATTTGAATAGTTTATTATGAATGTTCTATGGCAAATATGATTTAAACTATGAAGAATTCCATTTTTTTCATGAATATCTTCTTTTTAATAATTTATTTCAAAGAAAAACAGTCAGCTATCTATAATTATGTTAAAAATAACCACCGGGTGCCATTTACCTAGAACGTAATATCATTATATATATTGAAATGTTTAAATGCAGTCCTAGCATTTAAATGTATCCTTGAAACTATAATCAAACTCATATGTCACTACTCTTCTTTAGGTCCAAGAATACGTTTTCAAAGCCTTTCAAGTTAGACTTTGTACATGACCTTTATTCTGTACTTTGTTTTGGAATGATGCTGCTTTTTGTAAAGATAATTCAAGAGCAATTCTAGGAAAGATAATTTTTCATTGCTTCATAAAAGTTCTTTACTTTTTAAAGAATTAACTCTTTCTTTACTTGATTACAACAAAAGTACAATCAATCTAATGTTAGAAATGTGCTCAAATTAAGTAAAATTCATTTGGAAATCATTTTGTGTTTTCAAAACTCATTCTAATTCGGTTCTGCTTAAATTATCTAAGATGTTTATGGCTCATAGTATACCTGGTTTTTTTTCCTGTTGAAATTGAAATGGACTTTGCCCAAATGCAACAAATTATGAATATTTGAAATGTTTCTATTATAAAATAATAATTTATAACAATATTCAAAGAACTCAAAGAAAATGCTGATTATAAAAAAATCTAAAGGAATAATGAAAGAGATAAAATATATAATCAATAATTCTGAATCTATATTCCAGAAAAATCCTACCAATACTGTGAATAAAACTTATACTTCTCCCCTTTCTTAAACACAATATTTGACAAAAATTTAAGTACTAATTATGGCAAATCAATCCTAGCTTGCCTACTCCTTCCTAGTATGAAGACACAATATCACACAAAAATATTTCTCTTAGCATCTTATATCTAGGTGCACAGCCTCAATTGTTCATATAGATTAACATGTACTTTTTAATTAATGTACTAAGAAACAAAATTCTACCAAGGATGAAAAAACAATATATACTTTTTAAAATGCAATACAGCATGCATTATTATTTAATTAGTACTTATTCAGTTGTTATTATTAGAGTTTAGTTTTAATAGTTATTTTTATCATTCTATTTTGAAGCTTCTCTATTTTTCCTTCAATTTTTAGTTTCAAATATTTTCAAAGACTGTTTGCAAAAATTTCCCAAATAGGGGCTAGGGCTGTAACTCAGTGGCAGACTGCTTGCCTAGCACATGTGAGGCACTGAATTTGATCCTTAGTACCACATAAAAGTAAGCAAAATAAAAGCATTCTGTACATTTATAACTACAGGAAAATTTTTTTTAATTCCCTAAATATCCAAGGGTAAAGTACTGATCATTTTTTCTTTTTCAAAATCCTCAACACTTGATTGTCAAAACACTTTAGTTTCTAAATTATTTTTTCCAAGTTACCCAAATATTTTCTTCTCCCATGCAACCTCAGATTATTCTCGGGATACAGTGGGAGAATAATTTCTGGCTTTTTCACTTAACTGTGTGTTTACTTTAAGTCTGCTACAAATAGGGAATACCACCACTGCCTGATATTAAGTTTCATTCTGCATTCATATTTTCCCTATAGCAACCACCAGAGTTTCAACTCCGTATGATCTCATTTGCTATCATTTGTTATAGCGGAGACAGCAAAAGTACAATACAGACACAAAAAAAGATAACCATGGATCATTTTGCGGCTCCTCTCTCTGCTTAAAGGGGAGTTATTACAATGGTGTGAAAATAGTTTCAATTTCCTCCTGCATGAGAAAAAAAATCGATGAATTGGATGTATATCATCAAATTTCATCCCAAATTAAAAATGACATGGTTGGATTGCTAATAGTTAATATTCGAATACTCAGAATAAACACACACAACACAACACACACACACACACAAACATACACACACACACACACACAGGAAAGGGGATAACTGAGCAGAAAAGTTTCCTATCTTGTTTTTAATCTTCTAGTTTAAACTCCAAGCACCGTGGAGGAACAAAACCGGCCTGACACTAATATAAAACACAGAGTCCTTTAGAAGTAGAAAATGTAATAAAGATAGGTTTTCTAAAATCAAATCTCCCAGGCTCTGACTATAGAAGTAAATTCTGGCCTTTGACTAAAATTGCCAGCAGAATTCATACTTGCATTACAAATCAAAAGCACTTGGAAAATATTTCGTTGTTTCATATTATGCTGTTTTATGCAAACATATTGCATTTTTTAAAGAAAGATAAAATGAATATTACATAGTACAATTATACAAATATTTTATTTCAGATGGTAAATATAAGTATCAAGTTAAAATTAACCATCTTCTCTTGGAACATGAGATGGAGGAGATTCAAAGAACAGTTCTCATGTTTCCTGTGATCTGTTAGGAGTCTAGTTGCAACGTTAAAGTGATACAATTGCTGTTAAATTTGCTTATTAAAGACTTTGCTTCACAAAGCTGCAGAGTAAAGAATCTTGAAGAAAGACAGAGCAACAGCTCAAGGGACTGGATGTCTGCAAGTCTCCAGAGAAAAATGTAATCGACTAACTTTTGTCTTTGCAATTAAGACATTATCGATTACCTAAACAAAGTCCATGGGCACCATAAAATGGCCAATTACAATAACATTTACATCTTTAGAGCGGAGGAGAGGGAAGATGCAGACATTGCCAACCCGACTGATTATTAAATGGCTCTTTAGATAGAGATTAGATTCAAAAGCAACAAGATGAAATAGATTGTTAGGTTCCAGCCCAAAGAAACCTAAACAAGTCTAATAAACTTTCTGGATTGACTACAGCTTTTTCTCTCAGAAATAAGGCTCATGGGGAGTAGATCAGAGATTGGTACAGGATCTGCCTGCAACCTACTTTTGTGAATAAAGTATTATTGCAACCATTCCTTTACTATATCAACCATGTCTGCTCTTGCACTATAATGCTAGAAATGAGCATTTGAACAAAGACTATCTACCCTCTAAAGGCAAACATATTTACTCACCAGAAAAGTCTGTCAATCCCTACAATAATTGTTATAACTAATTAATAATTATCATGTATTAATTATATAATTAATAATTATAATGTATTACGTGTTAATTAATTAATAATTAATACATTAGATTTTTCTTCAGATCTGAAATTGTATTGTAGTAAATGGAGAAATAATTAACATCTCTTCCTACAATTAAAGCTGTTCTGGAGTAGGAATCAAAAGACCTTGGGTTCAAGTTCGAGCTTTTCAGTTTGCTAATTTACTTAAACTTTATATCAAATGAATCTTCTTACCATCTCAGATATCGTCCTATCAGATTTGTCCCACCAAAATTAAATCCAATCACATGTAGAAAAATACATAGAGAATCCTAAAGCATTAAGATGTTCATTTCATGGTAAATATTCAGGCATCCATCACAACACACATTTTGGAAAAAAAATATAAGAAATTTTCATCCAATTTCATGAAGTCAACTATTCTAGGAAATATAAAAATGTGATTTTAAAGTTTCACAGAAAAAAATAGTGATATTAAAATAAGGGAATCTCAAAATTCATAGAATGGACAGAAGAACTTGGGGCTTTCCTTGAAGTTCCTGCCTTAGATTATTTGCATAACCTCAAGTAGACCCTAGCCTAGTTGTGGAACCTTGGGTAGACTCAAATTTCAATCAGGAATTGTTTATATCAGAGATAGAAACAAGAGCGCGACTATGTTATTAAAACAATTTATTGCTTAAACTCATGTGATAATATTTTGATTTTTGTCATCACCTACTAGTCACCAAAATATTTCCTTATACCTCTCCTTAATCCCCACTCCTACCACATATCTAGTTAGTTCCTAAATGCACATCCTGCCTAGAAGCTTTTATATAGCCAATGATGTAATGGCTTCCAATGGTTTTTAGCTTCACTTGTCTCCAGCATATTCTACACTTACAGTAACATGAATCTCAGTAAAGTCTGGATCCCATCAACGCCTGGTTATCAAAAACTCCTGAGTCCAAATCCACCTTTTCCACTTTCTCTTTCACAATCTCCAACACATAAGATTTATTCTACTCATTCTTAACTTCTTGCAGTTGTGCCCTGAAAAATCATCCCGATTTTAGCTTACGTTCCCCAAGGTGTGCTGAAGTCTATCTACATTTCACATTCACTTTCCCTGTACCTTGAAAATCTTTACAACCCCCCGTCTTCCAACTCTTCAGTCATGCTAGAATCTCCCAATAAGATCTGAGCTCTCTTCAGAACCCAAGCTGCATCTTGCTTTCTTCAGTAATTTTTCATCCTAGCAATTACATGACTATTATTAATTTGTGAGATTCTTGATAGCAAGGATTTATTTGGCACATCAGAAAAATACATCTCTTTTCAAAAAATGAATCAAAACTTTTATGCATCAGAAAATATTTATCTTATAGAATATTCATTGAATATTTATTTATAGAATCAAAAATGTATATGGTGATTGTTGGATTTACATGGTGCCTTTGGCAATATAAATTATTGTGAATTGGCCCTGTAGATATAAAACATAGATGAGGGATCAAAAAGAAATGTTTGCAAAAAGAAAAGAGTCAAAAGACAGCCTTTATATGAGTTGGACAGAAAATAGAGAATATATTAGTTCTATTCAAGATATAAGCAATCTGCCTTTGTTCAAAGATCAATCAGATCCAAAGGACAGAAGAATCAATACTGTGTGTTTCCATCAGCAAAATGCAGCTATATTCTTAGCTGTACATTCTTGATTTCAACCAGCATGAACTGTGCAACATCTAGCATAGGCTTAGATCAAACAGGAATCTTTATGCTTGGAGATTCAATCCTAGAAAGACATATATGTGAACTGACAACTTTATTTTTTAATTGTGGTAAAATATACATGACATAAAAATTATAATTTTAACCTTTTATAAGTGTACAGTTCTGTAGCATTAAGTACATTCACATTGCTGTAAAAGACAGACCTAAAAAAATAAATGCTTCATGTGCAAAATAAAGGAAAAATAAAAATATCTATTCGTAAATTTACCTAGTAGAAATATGAATTAATCTGGTATATAGTCTTCTATAATTTTACCTCTAATGTGTGTAATTTATAAATTAAATATTTTCATTCCTATAACTTCGAGCCCATTTTTTAAAAAAATTTCATATTATAAACATTTTCTCAAATCAATGTTTTCTTTTAGTTTTCAAAGTTGCTTTTGTTTCTGATTTTTCATTAATATAAATAACTTTCTTTGAACACAGTCAGATCATTGCTCTAGGATAAATTTCTGGGTGAATGCGCAGGGTTTTTTTGTTGTTGTATGTTTTGTTTTTTTGTTAATGTGACACAGATTACCAAATGTTCTTCAGAAAGGTTATTTCAATTTCTACTTCCTGGAGTTTGGACCATCAAGGATCCCTTGGTATTATCACTCTATCTTTGCCAATTTATAACACATCATTATTTGTTCCACCATTTCCTTGATAAAGAGAGGGTAAACAATTTTATATACTAAATGAGCTTCTATTTACAATGATGCATCTGTTTTCTTCGTCATTTTCTACTGTGATGCGAATGTTTACTTATTGGCTTACAATAGAATAACACCAATGAATAATACTAGTGTTCTCTTTATATGCTATAAGTTCCATTCTGACTTGTGTTTTTTGTTTTTATAGAAAAAAAGTTTATGTAAATAACTAAAATAAATTATGTTATATATTTTCTTATTTTCAATTGATGAAAGTAAGGTATATTCCCCAGAATATGAAAAAGTTTCTGATGTTTTGTTCAGAAAGAATTTGAAATATGAGTAAAAGTTTAATTTTTTCAAATCCTTATAAATAACTTTAGTACTATTTATTGAAAAAAAAAATCCATTTTTTCAATTCACTTGAAAATTGATCTCCTTAAATAAGCAGATAAGTCTTTTATTCTCACAGGCATAATTCTGCCCTTTTTGGATTATTCACTGATGCAGAATCTCCTTTGACATTACAGCTGAATTTGAATCACTGAAGCTTCATGACATTTTTCTACCATCATATATGGTGCAGACCACTTCACCTCATTAACATTGTTTTCAAATTTGCTTCAGTTATTCCAACTCTTCTATTTTTTAATAAACTCTAGAAAAATTTGGTTCAAGTATGAAACAAAAAGCTAATGGAAATTTGTTGGTATTATGTTAAAATTATACATTAATTTGGGAAATATTGAACATTTGACTATACATAACTTTACATCTTGGGACATGATATGTCATTTTGTTTATTTTAGTCCCACAGCAATATCTTCAGTTTTCTAAAATAAATTTCATTTTAATGTATTTCTTCTTGTTTGAACACCTCTAGTCCTGCTTATATTTTTAGCTGATCCACTTTGAAGTTTTGAGAAAAGAAAATAATTTTTATATAACTAAAAAAAAAAGAAAAAGTTCCAAATGGCCCCCACAGATGATGGTAAAATAAAATGCAATATATACATACAATGGAATATTATTCAGCCTTTAAAAGGAAAGAAATCCTGTCATTTTCCAACATGGATAGACCTTGAAGAAATAATGCTTTGCAAAATAAATCAGTTGCAAAAGGAGACATATTATATGCTTCTAATTATATGAGATATCTCAAGGTTTCTAAGTAGGCAAGTTTACAAAAACATTGTATAGTGGTGGTTGCCAGGTGCTGGTAGGAGTTGAAAAAGGGAATTTCTTATTTAATGAGTTCAGAATTTGATCTGCAAGATGAAGACATTTTGGAGTTTTATCTCATTATAATGTGAGTACATATACTAAACATTACAGAACTGTACATTTAAAGAGGATCAAGATTGTTAATCTTATATGCTTTTATACACAATTTAAAAGTTGGTAAAATATTTGCACATTGTAAAATAAATTGGGACTGGGGTTGTGGTTCAGTGATAGAGCGCTTGCCTGGCAAGTGTGAAGCGCTGGGTTTGATCCTCAGCACCACATAAAAAATAAACAAATAAAATAAAGGTATTGTATCCATCTACAACTAAAAAAATATTTTAAAAAAGAAACATTCACTGCAAAAAGACAATAATGCCTCTTTTATATGAAGAAAAAACAGGCATGAACAAAACATGAGCATATTGAAGACAATCTGAATTAAAGGATCCTTTTATGTTTTGAGAAGAAGGTAAATACACTAATTAAACATAACTGTTAAATAAGTAAGCTGGTAGAAAGAGGTATCGCTGTATAATAAAATATACATTTAAAAGTTTCAAACCAATAGAAAGAAAAATTTAACCAGATAAAAACATAATTTAATACATAAGAAAGCATAAAAGAAAGAATGAACAAAATCGAAGGACATATAATGTGCAAATAAGAAATGATAATACATTATTAATCACATAAATGTAACTGTGAATTATCCCTCGAGTTAAGGACAAAACTTGTCATCATGTATGAAATAAGAAAATAAGACCAGACTGTTTGCTGTCTAAAAGAGACACCCCTGAAACAGTGACAAAATCTTTAAAGCAGGACAGAGATTCACCAGGCAAACATATCAAAAGAAAGTATAGCTTTATTGATATCAGAAAAAATAGAGTTAACCTAAGGCATGACTAGAGATAAAGAGATTCACCCTGCAATAAAAACAATCTAAGAGGAAGATATAATATTCTAAATAAAGTGATACTCTAAATGTGTGTATATAGATAGATAGATAGATATAGATATAGATAGATAGATATAGAATAAAATGTATAAAACAGATGTGAAAAACTGTAAACAGCAATTAAGAAATCTACCAAGTAGTGACAAATATTGCCACACCTTTCTGATTATTTGATAGATCAAGCAGACTAAAACGATAATATTGAGACTATATCAACTATACAGTTATAAAGACTAAAATATATAGATAAAAAAATTTGCACCCAACCATTGCACAAAATATATTCTTAAAGCACAGATTATTTCATGGATATTGGTCACTTCCAAGGTCATACCAGCCTGAAGCTATTTCAATGACTGAAGCATACTGATTGTAGTGCCTCATCCAAAGATGTCTAAAAGAGAAATTATTAATAAGCAAACTGGAAAAAAACATTTGAAATTTTTAAAAAATGTTACTAAAAATATGTGTGTTGAAGAAAAATAACAGAACACATAAAATATCTAGAATTTTAAGATAACAAAAATACTATAGGTCAAACTGGTAGAATTCCAATTAAGTAGTACTTAGAGGTAAATTATAGCTCCTATACTATTTATGCTGGAAAAGAAAAGATGCTTGAAATTAATAATTTAGACTTCCAATTTAAGTTAAAAAAAGAATAAACTTGGGCTGGGGTTGTGACTCAGTGTCAGAGCGCTTGTCTCATATGTGTGAGGCACTGGGTTCAATTCTCAGCACCGTATATAAATAAAAAATAAAAAAATAAAGGCCTATTGACAACTAAAAAATATTTTTAAAAGAATAAACTCAAATGTTGGAAAAATGAAACAAAGTACAAGGTATAAAAATGAATTACTATTGTTCATTGACCACTTTTAACAACAAATTTATTCAGTAATTGGAATAAATAATTTCAAGAAAAATAAGAGAAAGGATGACAAATTTGTTGTTTTTATTCCTATTTACAACATTATGGAAAATATAATTTTCCTGGTAATCATACAAACAAGAAAAAATAAATTACTCTTGAATGCTAACGGTATGGGTATTTCCAATTGCGTAAGAGAAACACTAATTCCCAAATATTAATTTGTGGTTGTGAACTGATTTAATTTGATTAATCTTGATCCCAAATTTTTCAGATTCTACAAGGTTTTTCTTTTTAAAAAATTAGTTTTAAACTTCCTCTCAAAATTTACCATCATTTAAAATTTGCTCTTTAGTTCCTTTTAAAAAATAATTTTCATAATATATTTTCAAGAAATTATTGAAAGAACATAAATAGCAATTGGTCCACACTTATAAGTACATTAAAACAGAGAAAGAACTACAATTTTTAAATTAAAAACAGCTAAATAAAGATCTATGCTTGTACTCATGGATTTCAAGTTATATGTAATGTTTTGTACATAAAACTTATGTTATTGAGGTATTTTATTCAAAGAACTTATACTGTGAATAACACAAAACCCTGGAGACATGATATTCTTCAACTATATTCAATTATCACAGGAATATTGAATATTTTTAACTGTAATGAAACTGTAGTTTCATTTCACTGAAACTAATGAATATATTTAAGACTTTCCAGATTAATTAAAGGATCAAAGTCATGTAATAACTAGTAGAAAATAAAGATTAATCTCAATACACATTTGTTAATATTAAATAAATATGAGTATCAATATAAACCAGAGGTGAGCTTTCAAAATAGAATTCAGAAATTAATGGATTAATTTTTTAAATTAAGGTACATAAAAGCACAATGCTACTTCTGGTTGGCAATTTTCAAATTTCTAGCAATTTCAAAGTTTATACCCAACAAACTAAATAGGCTAAAGAAAATTTTGCCTTCCTTCGCAATTCTTGTGTGTTTAACTCCACTTTCTTGTCTTCATGATCTGTTACTTCCAACAAAATATTGAAAAAGAAATGGTGGTAGTAGATATTCTTGTTTTTTAACCTACCTCAAAGGAAACAGTTTCCCTAATAAAAATGATTTTCGTGATAATTTTTGTTGATTCTGTAAAATTAAGAAAATATCCTACTCTTTTAGTTTGCTCGGAGTATGCTACTGTTGTTGTTAAATCATTAGAATTTTTCTCTTGGTTTTAGATATTCATCTAATGTTTACACACACATATATTTTACTGATACATTATAGATGCATGAACACATATGCATACAAGCATATATATCAACACTTGATTTGGTAGTTTTGACAGAATTATATCCATATTCACATGTGAATCTGGGATATAAATTTTTTATACTGTCCTCATCAGGATTGGTATAAGAAAGGAAATTTCTTATACCAATTAAGGTATTAAGGTTTTATAACATAAATAAGAGTACATCTTGCTAGAGATGTTGAATATTTTTTCATATATTTGTTAATTGATTGTATATCATCTTATAAGAAGTGTCTGTTCCATTTATTGATTGGATTGTTTGTTTGTCTGTGTGCTTGAGATTTTTGAGTTCTTTATGTATCCTAGCAATTAGTGCTCTATCAGATGTGCGTGTAGTAAAAATTTGCTCCCATTCTGTAGGTTCTCTATTCACCTCACTGACTATTTCTTTTGCTGAGAAGAAGCTTTTTAGTTTGAAACTATCCCACTTATTGATTCTTGATTTTAATTCTTGTGCTATAGGAGTCTTATTAAGAAAGTTGGGGTCTAATCCAACATGATAGAGATTAGGGCCTACTTTTTCTTCTATTAGGTGAAGGGTCTCTGGTTTAATTCCTGGGTCCTTGATCCACTTGAAGTTGAGTTTTGTGCATGGTGAGAGATAGGGGTTTAATTTCATTCTGTTTCATATGGATTTTCAGCCTCTAGCAATTAGAGAAATGCAAATCAAAACACTCTAAGATTTCATCTCACTCCAATCAGAATGGCAGATATTAAGACTACAAACAACAATAAGTGTTGGTGAGGATGTCGGGGGAAAGGCACACTCATACATTGCTGGTGGGATTGCAAATTGGTGTAACCAATATGAAAGTAGTATGGAGATTCCTTGGAAAACTTGGAATGGAACCAACATTTTACCCACCTATCCCTCTTCTCGGTCTATATTCAAAGGACTTAAAAACAGCATACTACAGAGACACAGCCACATCAATGTTTATAGCAGCACAATTCACAATAGCTAAACTGTGGAGCCAACCTAGATGTCCTTCAATGGATGAATGGATTTAAAAAATGGCATATATACACAATGTAATATTACTCAGCAATAAGAGAGAGTAAAATCATGGCATTTTGAAGGTAAATGGATGGAGTTAGAGAATATCATGCTAAGTGAAGTAAACCAATCCCAAAAAACCAAATGCCAAAAGTCTTCTCTGATATAAGGGTGCTGATTCATAGTGGGGATGAGGGGTGATCGTGGGAGGAATAGATTAACTTTAGATAGGGCAAAGGGGTGGGAGGAGAAGGGAGGAGACAAGGGATAGGAAAGACAGTGGTATGAAACAGACATTATTACCCTAAGTACAAGTTTGAAAACACTAATGAACTTTGTGTTCAACCAAAGACATAAAAAATTGTGCTCTAGTTGTGTAATATGAATTGAATCACATTCTGCTGTCATATATAACAAATTAGAATAAATAAAATTTTAAAAATTTAAAAAAGACTACATCTTTATCTCCTGGAAGAATTTATATATATATAAGATTATGTTTATTTCTTCCTTCTGTGTTGGGTTTATCTTACTAATGAAGCACTTTGAACATGACTTTTCTTTGCTGAAAAAAAAAAACCCTAATAATTGAGATAACTAGTAATTCAATTTCTTTAATGGTTACAGAATTATTTGTTGCTTTTAATTCTTTTGAGTAAAAACATGGTAAAATTTTGTAGGAATTTGCCCACATCCAACAAGTTTTAAATTATTGGCATAATGTTAAAAATATTTTTATTTTCATTTTGGTGTCTAAAGCATCTATTGTACAATAATCTCTCAAAATATTAAATAATTGTGCTTTTTGTAATTCTTCTTGATCTCTTGCCATTAATTTCCATTTTCAAAATCAATTCAAACTAGCAACTTTGTTCATATTTTCTACCACTTTATTTTCTTTTTTTAAAATATTTATTTTTTAGTTATTGGCGGACACAACATCTTTGTTGGTATGTGGTGCTGAGGATTGAACCCGGGCCGCCTGCATGCCAGAGGAGCGCGCTACCACTTGAGCCACATCCCCAGCCCTCTACCACTATATTTTCATAACATTAGTTTATCTTTTATTATTTCCCTCCTTAATAGCTTTCCTTTAATTTTACTGCTCTTTCTTCTAGTCCTTTTATGTAGATATCTTGGGCATTGATTTTGGGTCTTATCCTTTTCTAATGTAAAAATTTAAGCCTATGAATTTTCTTCAATGTACTGCTTTAGTTGCATGTTACAAGTTTGGTATTCAATGTTTTTTTTTTTTTAATAATAGTTGAAAATAGTTTCTTAAGTTTTATTATAATTGCCTTAATTGAACATGTAGGTGTTTATTTCTTAATATTTTCATAGTTATCTTTCTAATGCTGCTTTTGAAATTAATTTCATGTCTGAGAATACAATTTTATTATATCAACCCTTTTATAGCATTTACAAATTTTTAAATTATATCTTCCAAAAATTCCCAGAGTTTGAGCAATATCCATTATTATTTTTCTGAATACTTGAATGAAAGAAGAACAAAAGATAAAGCAAATTGTATTTGAAAATGATGAACCTTTTCAGTATATGAGACTAAATAGAACTACCTTTTCCCCTGGGGTCACAGAAACTCTCCATATGCAGTGTGTGTAAGAAGGGTAGCCATTTGGAAATCCTGGAGAGGAAAGGTTACCATTGGATTCTTGGAGGGTTTCTCCACATGCTGAAAGGAAAGAATATATAAGATTATTCTTTAATTTTTATGAAGAATGTAGATATCACTAACAATGTCTTAGATACGACTATGTATTTTTATTTTATAAAAGACTTTTCCTAAGTTCTTTTAAAATATCTTTTACCAGAATTTTGGTATACTTAATCTCATCACTAGAGTTAACTATAAAATAGGATTATGAAATAAATAACTGACATTTATAAATTTCTCCCTCATAGGACATTTTCTCATTCTTTCTCAAGAAGCCAGTAGCCAACTTAAAAGACACCCATATTCAGATGAGGCCAGTAGATACCAAGTTGATGCTGCTCTGGGACCACACAGAATAGTCTATTAATATATTCTAGTGAATTGAGGTTAACAGTAAATTCCATTCAAGGTTGAAAACATTGTAAATGATAACTAATAAATATTCAGTAAAGGTGATATCAAATGTCAAGTTCAATGTTCCAAAATAAGAAAAAAATTGAAAGATTAAAAATATCATGTAAAATTCAAATTTTCCAAAATATCTAAACATTTTACTTTGTCTTTCTATGATCATAAGTAGAAAATTGCTATAAAAACAATTTATATTTTTTCCTACTAAGTTCGTCTTATTACTTGAAAATAATTATCAGTTATTGGAAATAAAAACTGATCAACTACACATAATAAAGACCTGTATTTGGCAAAGTTGGTGATCTGCACCATTTTACTGTGGGTTTTGCTAGTGCTTTTTCAAGACATGGTATAAAGCACACGACCTAGGCTGTTTCAAGGATCCCTAATTCAAGAATGATCTCTCTGGTGTAGCCTGTCATCTTTATAACCTTCACTCAACAATCTGAAATAACAGTTCCTTCCTTCTGAAGGAGACTGCAATCAGAACTGAGATATTACCATATTACAGAGTCAGAGCTACCAGCAGGTGAACTTTTGTCTCACCAAATCCTCAATAAATTATAAATGGTCCTGGAAATCTTGTGTTAAATAAGGAAAGATAATGACTCTAAAAACATAAAACAGAGCTGTAAAAATAGTCTGTTACAATATAAATATTCAGAAAAGATATATTATGTTTGCACAACAAAATAAATTTCAAGAAGCAGTACGCAATGTTTATTTTGATGAACAGGCAGATAAAAGTAACTTTAGTACAAAATGAAAATACTCAAGGTCAAAATACATAATTTAACACTGCTCTATGAATCATCTAGGGCACTTGACAATTGCCATAATGTAAGAAGGTTTTGGAAAAATGAAAATGTGTTAAGATTCTATCAGGTGCCACATAATTTGTGAGTAGAATGTTTCAGTGAAAAAACTTAAAGTTCTCAGCAGTTTAAAACTAAATTCTGTAATGATTTAAAGCCCCTTAAGCCACAAAGAATGCTTAGACAGTATTTCCTAAAGTGAAATTAAAACAATTTTATATACATATATGTATATGTATACACATACATATAAGTTTATGATATATATGTATATGTAAACATACATATAATTAATAAATTTATACAGTACTGTCCTGAATGAAAAGAGACTGTCTTAAAAACAAAACAAAATATAACATACGATTTAAAAATTAAGTGTTTATGACATAGTGTCTGCTTATAATTCAAGAAGTACAGAGCCAGGCTCAGGAGGCTGAGGCAGGAGAATCACAAGTTCAAAGCCAGCCTCAGCAAAAGCGAGGTACTAAGTAACTCAGTGAGACCCTGTCTCTAAATAAAATACAAAATAGGGCTGGGATATGGCTCAGTTCCTTAACTTCCTCTGAATTCAATCCCTAGTACAAAGGGAAAAAAAGTACAAACATCTATTATTAAAGTTTCTAAACATTGTCAATAAATGTGATTGTTCCAAGTTAAAGATCCCCTACTACACATGACATTTTAGCCATTAATTGAGTTATGCTTGGTTATAAAAAAATATTTACTATTCAAGTAATTTTAAAAATTAACAAAGAATAGTTGGCACCATTCAATTCTATCACTTAGTCTATACATTGACGACAAGTTTTGTGGATGAGAAGACAAATGTAAGTACTGACATTGTCACTTTCTAATTACATCATCATCAAAGTTCAAAAGCCTTAGTTCCAGTTTTCTCTTGCATCCATTTTGTTCACAAAGACTTCATAAGGTTGTTTTGTAGGGGTCAAATGTTACTATGCCCTGAATCATATTAGCACCTTAAATACTTCTCCCACTGGCAGAAAGACTAGGACTGTAGGGTAAAAATGTGTCTTTAAACAACAACTAAGAATTTCTGAGTATATTTGGGAAAATAAAAACATTCAAAAATATAAAGAGGTAAATTATTATGATGAGTATTCTAAATTAACATTACTTTAAAACACAATTTGGAAGTTAAATATAAAAGTCTATCATATGACTTACCTTACATTTCAATTAAATAATTATACATATCTTCCTTCTTCTAACATAGAAAAGTTTGGTATAAGCACTATTTAGATTGTGTATTATTGATAAATAATTACAGACTCTCATCTTTTAATAACATGATCAAACAAAGGACTGCACATCCATCTACAAATATATTTCCTGTCAAATGTTCATAGCATCCAACAAATACCAAATTTTAAAATCATCTTCTTCTCCATATGCTGTATTTTACTAAAGCTAATGAAAACAGACACCTGTAAAATAATTTGAATTAACCAATCTCTGAAAAATTGATAAATACTAGCTTAAAAGAAGTAATACAAACATCTGATTAATTTAGTAGTACCTAATGTTTTCAAATCCTACTAAATTCTGGGCTCCTTAAAATTTTTAAAACATCATGAAAAAAATTTGGTTCAAAATGATTTTCATAAAAGGAAATAGAAAAAAAAGAATCCTAAGTAATCATCTGATAAATTATAGTAGGATAAGTTGTTGAAAATTTTTAAAATATATTTTTGTAGCAACTGCAGAGCCAAGCCTAAACACACTTCAAGTCAGGGCACATTATCAGCTCCTGGAAGCCTTTCTCATCCAATACACAGCAGATCAGCTACTCCTGTTCCTCCCTTGCTATCTGTATATAAATTCTGTGTTCCCTTCCATGTCTGTAACATCCAGTGCAGTTCCCATCACATATGAAAGCTGTTTCTTTCATTCATTCATTCATTCATTCATTCATTCATTCAAGTTTCTTGAGCTCCTAACTTCTATCGGATTCCAGATACCAGGAAGAAAAGCCCAACTCTGATCCTTGAGGAGCTTACAGTCAGTGTGGGAAATGACAAGTAACTGACAATCATGAGAGTAAGATACAAAGACAAGGATCGAATAAGGCATTTACCACTGCAGGAGTCCTGGAAGACCAGGGCATTTTTAAGTAACAGGATTTCAACAGGTGGCATTTATGGATGGTTCTGTCTGACAGTAGAGACCCAAAGCAAGGAATACCACAGAGGCTAATGGATGTAGGGTGAGAAGTTAAGTTCTAGGGAAATCAGTATCTAGACATGAGGGTGAGGGAAGAGATGTGGGACAAACTTTGAAAGAAGCCTGGAGAAGGAATTTAACCTTTAATCCGAAGATGCATGTGAAAAGACTTGCATTTTGAAATGTCCCTTGGACAGCAGCATGGCCAGAAAACTGAAAGGATAGATGAGTAAATGAAAGAGATAAACAGGAGGCATGCCAGCTATCAGACAAGAGAGGATGCTACCCAAAATGTTCACTGTAGGAATTTGAGATTCTAAGAGAGTGGAAATAAAAGGGTGGAGATTGAGTAGGCATGAGAAGAGAGGCAGACAAGAGAATGGAGTGAGAATGATCCCACCGTCTGACTTGGGCTACTGGGGGTCCTGTGCTACCATCCACTGAAAAGGGAAGGTTTGCTGATAGATGAATAGATACATCCATGAATAAATACAGAAAAATGGCTAAGTGAATTTTTTTTTCTTTTAGTGTTGACAGTATATTTTAGCAAAAAACCATACATCTAAAAGCAATTATAGAATAATTTTCTATCTGCATTCTTGGAGAATCACAGAATTACAGTACAGAAATAACTATAGTTTAGGTAACTAAAAAAGACACCTATATCAACTTTAGAAATAAATGAAAAAAGTGCTAGAACACTTTGAAAGTTCCTATTAATCAAATTGATGCTTGTTGAAACTGGCCTTCCATTCCTTCAACCTGCACATAAATGTACATCTATACATATACACATTCTGTACATGTGTAGTTTGCATATCAAAAGTGAACTTGTGGACACAGGTTATTTGTGTTGAAGTGAATATACATATATGTTTATATTACAAGAGAGATTCTAATCTTCAAAAGCTAATTGTTACATATAAATTTATTTTATATATTTTTTTCTTAATTTTACTATGCTTCTTGAAGCTGCAGTTTGGATCTTAAGCGTTTTTCAAATGCCCTTGTGGTAAAGGATTGGTCCCTAACATGGTGCTATTTGAGAAGAGGGGGACCTTTAAGAGGTGGAGCTTAGTGGAAGGTCTTCAGGTTATTGAAAATGTGCCCTTGAAAGTGATAGTGGGACCACAGTCTTTTCTTCTTCCTTCTTTTTCACTTCCTGGTCATGAGGTGAGCAGCCACACATCCCTGCCATAATGTGCTACCTCACCACAAGTCCAAAATCTATGGGGCCAATAAATCATAGACTGAAACCTCTAAAAATATAAGCCAAAAGTAAACCTTTTCTCTTTATAAAATAATCACCTCAAGCGTCTGTTAAAGTAATGTAAAACTGGCTAACATTCTTGACAGACTTATCTATGAAAGACTATGGAGAAAATATTACCATTTATAGTTGGTCCAAGTACCAAATAATTACAAGCAAAAAGGTTATGGGATTACAGAAAAAAACTGAATGAAGAAAAAAATGCTGATTGATACCAGTGATTTTAGGAGAAGAGTACAACTTTTTAAAGATGAAAAGGAAAGTAATGTAAATATTAGAGCAAAGTAGAGAATACCCTTAGAAAATGAGAATTTCAAGAAAAAAAAGAAAGAGTTCCCAAAAGAGAGAATAAGAGAACTAATTAATCATTGACAAGAGCAGATATGCTATAACTCATATATCCTAGAAAGGATCACCTTCACAAGCAAACTGCTAATTGATAGGATAAAGGAGAGTTTAACAATGACCTAGTCTCTACCCCCATTGGATGTTTCTTGTCCGAATGGCATACAGGATACAAAGTACTATGATAGCAGGCAAGTAGCTTTGGTGGGTGTCCTTTAAGATGCCTTACTGCTTGAAAGGCTTGGAAGTCATCAGGACACAGGATTGAGCGTCTGGCAGCAGAATCCAGGAATCTATCTTATCCCAATGCTGAGCATCTCCACCTTTCCTTCCCATGCCCCTTCTGGCACCATGTGATCCAGCATGTCTCCTACATCAGTACCAGGGCTGTAAGGGATCATCTTTTTTCTTTACACAGTAATTCATAAGAAGACTTTCTTGCCTATCTATAGAACTAAGAGGAAGAAATCACAATGAAAACAATTCTAAACTATAATTTACCTCCGGAGCA
The DNA here is from genome assembly GCF_048772815.1 of Callospermophilus lateralis. Taxonomy (NCBI): domain Eukaryota; kingdom Metazoa; phylum Chordata; class Mammalia; order Rodentia; family Sciuridae; genus Callospermophilus; species Callospermophilus lateralis. The sequence goes on along the minus strand of NC_135308.1, from coordinate 19,852,990 downwards.
TCACCTTAAAATTATAGTTTTAGTCTTATTTTGAGTTTTTTCATGGTAAGTATGTATTGATAATAAAATCAAGGTTTCATACATCCATTTAATTTATACTTTGAGCATATATAAATATAATAATGGATTACAAGGTTTATGTCACCTATATATTCCCATAAATGTAACTGTTACTGTTTTAATTAAAAATATACACTGTTCATTATCTGATAAAAATTTTAAACCATTCTCTATATTATTTAAGAAGGAGCAACAGTATTTGCAGGCAGTCATATCACTTACCACTTATCACAGTCCCTAAAAGCCACAACCATGTAAATCTAACTCTATACCAGGTCAGTGTTTAGTTCAAGATTAAACTCTAAGAAATAGCTCTATAAAATGTACTTCTCCTAGAGTTTTGAGTATAACCAGATGAGAAGCAATGTTGGCAAGAAAAGTAGTCAAATATATTTTATGAACTTTGCTAACAGAAGAGTAAGAATAAGGCAAACTCCAAAGGAACATGCAGTATAACATTTATCTTTTAGTTCTCCCTTGTTCTGTGAAATTCATAAGCTGTAATACAGCAACTTGCTTTGTGTACTGCATTAGAAATACAAATTGTCTTTCTCACAGATCATAGTGCTTTTATGAGTGTGGATATACTATATTAAACAAAAGAGTGTGTATGTTAATTATGGCCCACTGATGCATTTTACACAATTAAAATCTCAAGTGAAAACTGTAATGATAGTTCTGTTAATAACTGAAATATGAAGATCCATAGGCTGAAAATTAAATTATGGTGCCATAAGTTCAATTATTTTTGTATTCTCATTGACTTTCTAAGTCAATGTGCAAATGTATCTCACAGAGCTTTTTATATATATGCGCGCACACACACACACACACACACATTTAAAGAGACAACCAAATGATATTATTTTCAAGGAATTAATTTATGTAGTTATGACCAATCACATCAACTTTCTCTTTTTAAAA